>NW_005842581.1:866940-874594 GCF_000455745.1 Alligator sinensis
GGGACTTGGCCCGTGCGCCATGAGCGTTCGAATATTCCCGCTAGTGGCTCTGCAATGATGTCGGCCAGTGCCTTCAGCACCCTCGGACGGAGCTCATCCAGGCCTGCCAACTTAAAGGCATCCAGTTCTTCCAAGTGACTCTGCACCATCTCAGGGTCTACACATGGAAGTCTGGCACCTTGCTACTGCCTCTACAATCCCAGTGAGAGACTTGTCGTGCCCCTCACTTAGGAACACTGAGGCAAAGAACTTGTTGAGTTCAGCCTTGTCCCCCCTGTCCGTCACCAATTGTTTCTGCCCATTTAGCAGGGGTCCTATTCCTCCCTGGGCCTTCCTTTTACTCCCTATATATCTAAAAAACAATTTCTTGTTGTCCTTTACTTGGGATGGCATCCTCAGCTCCATGGTAGCTGGTTATCAGGAAAGTTTGTTAGGTAAAAGCCACAGCTTTGAATATTTAATAGTACTGTTTGCTGTTGACTGTAAATAGCTAACATTTCTTCCACTTATGGAAACATGCTTCTATTAGATACTTCATAAAATTGTGACTTCAACCACAATGGAATGGGTTCAATAATCTTACCAGTCCATGTGCATATTTTATTTTATTTTTTATTTTAAAGACTGTTAGGACAAAGGTATTTAGATACACAAAACTGGCTAACAGTGAAAGTCAACATGTCAGTCCTAAAAAGATGACTTTCTAGGTGACTGAATAGCAGGCTTTATTGGTCACGAAGGGTAAATCATTGCAGCATTAGTGTAATGGATAACCTGAGCAGTAGGTTGCCTTAACACAGCTCTATTGTCTTTGATATCTGAGCCTGATTGGGTGTTTCTACTCAGCACTTTTATTATGCCATGTAGACGTAAAGTTGAAGTATGTTAACCAGGTTTCCACTGTCAGAATTAAGTAATTGCTTACCAAATATGTTTGGAGGAGGAAAGCTGGCATGTTCAAAGGTCCACCATAGGGCAGGATGCACTATTGGAAGGAAATGTGAGGAAATGTGGACAACAATTTGATGGCTGTCAATAAGCCAATTAGCTGGTGGTTGTTTGACCCTATTCCCTGGCTCTCTGTCACCATCTCATGGAGTAAGCCAGGAGCAGAGTAGAACTTATCCTACCTGTGTGTCTGCCTGTTGCTTGGAAAAGTTCATAGGAATAACTGTTCCTATACTCTTTGGATGCATTAATACACCACTGTGCCCTCCAAAGTGTTACTTTCTCCCTTGCTTTGCTGTCTATTTATGCCTCCATTGTAGTGCTGGACAGGGGTGCAGAAGGGAATGATGGCTGCTCTGGGCAGCAGTAACTTTCTGACTTTTGCCCTTAACTTTTCCTCTCAAAGGGAAATAAATATACTTTACAGAGAACTACACTCAGATTCTCCTTTCTGCAATAAGATCCTTGCCTTTCCCTGGGGCAGAGTTTGAGGAAGTGGCCACCATCAAAGAAACTACTCTGCACCCACATGCCCCCCTCCAACAAGCAACAGCAGTTGTCATCTGTGCCTACGAAGCGGAACGTTTTCAAGACAACTTCATTAGGCTAGGGGTGCCACTGCTTTTACTGCTGTAAGTCAATGGCATTTAACCTTAATTTGAGCTGCTGCTGAAGGCTGTTTCCAAGGAGGACCTGTAGCCTTGAATTTTGCAAGCGATCCCACCAGGAGCCCCATGGGCCAGAAGAAATGACTGGGCCAGATCCAGCCTTGTGGGCTGTTTGACACCGTGATGTAAGGGAGGGATGGAAAGAATAAACCAACATTTGCTACAGTGTGTCTATTGGCATGCAGTAGATAGATACTGGTATCTATCTATTGGTATATCATTTGGTAAATTTGATATCCTGCATTTATATCTTAATTTTATTTCATTAGGCTGTGTATGTAGACTGCCTTGTCAGTGCATTTGATGCTGAAAGGCATAATTGCTCTGAGAAAATTAACCATTTCCCCTTTCAACGTCCATTGTGACATTAGACTGGGCAAGACAGACCTGTGGTCTGACTCAGTAAACCTGAGGCACAGGTTTCTGATGGGGGCAGGGGGAAGAATGCTGGCAGCAGCTGTATGCAGAGCAGGGGCGGGGCAGTGGCTGCACAGGGAGGGGGGCTGGAGTCACTACCTGGGGGGTGCAGGGCTCCTGGTTCTGACCCCAAGCAGGATGGGATGGGCCATGGGAATTGCTCCTGGGGCAGGCAGGTCCAAGCTGCACACTGGTGGCTCTGGCTTTGGCCGTGCTCCAAGCACTGGGAGCTGGGAGCCCTGTCAGGGGGGCAGGGCAGACGGGAGAGCCTGGCCCCACTCCCTGTGGTAGGTGCTGCACCCAGCCACTCTGCATGGGTCCGTGGAGCTCCCGACTCTAACCCCAGGCAGGGCAGGAGGTGCCGGAGTCCGGCCCCCTCCCCCCATCTGGCCACACACCACTCTCCTCTCCCCCAAAATGTCAGGGCAGCCTGGTAGCAAGCAGGCTGCTGCAGCAGTGGGGAGGGGCATGAATGCAACCAGGAAAGAAAAACAGGGTGCAACACCATGTGCTTCCCGCTGCTGATCCAGGGGCAACTGCCCCCCAGGAAGAGCCCAGCATAGGGCCCCCAGCTTGCAGCCTTCCCAGGGAGCGCCGCAACCCACACCCACTGACGGCTCCCCCTGCTTTGGTCACTGCTGCACCCTGCCCCTCCCCTAGTCCCAGCCTTACTTTCTCCCTCCCTGCCAATTTCACCCCTCCCCCCCAATTTTAAACTTTTTTTCCCCCCTATTCTGTCTTTTATCCTGATTTCATCCTGGGTTTTATGTTTTGAAGATAAACCCCCCAAAATTCCCGGGTTTTATTTTTTTTTAATGAAAACTGAGAATGCAGAACAGTAGTCCATGCTGTATTGCCCCATGTCCAGGGGAAGCAGGAAGGAGCTGAAGCTGAAGGAGGGAAGGAAGCCCAGAGATGGTGGTAACAGAAAGAGAGCAATGAGGAAAGCAGTGCCTGGACCAGGAGCCCTGGGGCTGCAAATTAATCCCTGGGGGGCTGCATGCAGCACCAGGTGAACAGCCCTGTTCTGAAAGGTTGGCATCTTGTTTCTGCATCTAGTACACCCCAGAAAACAAATTGTACAGTGGGCTTAGCTCTCAAGCGTTAGTTTAATTTATCTGTTTGTATGATAATGTACAGGTTTCCCTTGCTTTATGCAGTACATGTGTTTCTGGAAAACTGCATAACTCAAATTCACATAAAGGGAACCCACTTTACAATGAAACAAATAGGGACATGTTCCAAGACCTCGACTATACTGACCCCCAGACCCATTTCTACCATTTTAACAATTTTGGTACTCACCAACAGCAGACAGTACACACAAGCACAAAGTGGTGGTGAATGTTTAGTTGATGTGAAGAGAGGGTGGTGAAAGGTGTTAGTGAAGTTCTCTTGCGCTTCATTGATGGACCAGGGCGAGGGATAGGAGATAATCTAGTGGGACGCTTAGAAGCCATAATGGGGATGGCATCTACAGAAACGTGTCACAGATGAGCAAGGAGCACAGATCCACGCAGGAGACTATATTTTGGTGTGCATCACTCCCACAATGCACCACACAAAGCAGCTGACTGCAGGCTTCCACCACACTGATCACGTAAGAGTGAATTTACCTCACATATAACAAATTTTTGGTATAAAATGGATCATTGCATAAGAGCAAGTTCACACATACAGAACCCACATAAAGCGAGGGAAACCTGTAATGGAAATATGCCATTGTTTAATGGGTCTTAAATTTTGAATTTATCATTTTAAAACACTCATTAGAAGAAAAGAAGTTGAAAATACAGAAATTACAGAATTATGGAAAAAGTACAATGGGAGTAGAGGGGGGAAATGAGCAATAATGAGAAGGTCTACAAATTAAGGCATTGATCCAAAAAAGCACTTAAACACAACTTTTAATTTAAGTATGAATAGTCCAATTGACTTCAATGGGATTGCTAATGAGTTAAAAGTTAAATGCCTATTTAAGTGTTTTGCTGGATTAGGGCCTGCTAAAATGTAGCCACTTCTATTCTGTTACTACTGGGGATATGTGTCACATAAGAAACTATAGAATAGACTGGGTCAGTATTAAGTACTTGTTGTGGCTGCAGCAAGGAGCCCCGATCGGGATAACACATCCCTTGAACTAGGTAATTCATATGGTTCCTATCCAAATTTTTTTTTTAATCTAGTGACCCCAGGCCAGCACGTACTTGTGTAATTAGCTCAGTGGCACACATCGTATCTATAAAGACATGTGTATGTAAGTGTTTGAAGGAAATAGGTCTTAGATAAGTGACATGAAGGAGAATACAATATGATTTTAATACTTAATTGCAAGTTAAAAAATCTTCTTAAAGTGCCTCTCAAGTTGCAGCACCAAAGGCTTTTGAGAGAGATGGTCAGAAAAATCATAGAGTAATAGAATCATAGAGAAGCAGGGCTGGAAGCATCCTCCAGAGGTCTAGTCTGACCCCTGGCTGGAGGCAGGATCACCCCTATCCAAACCATTCTATATGATCCATAATGTACACTGTATGTAAGACTGCCATCAACCATACAAACCTAAAACCCTAATTTGCCACAGGTAAAGCTAGGGAACCATGGTAGCAAATGTCCTGCATCTATTAAATGTCAAAATATGCTCAAGAAGTCCCAGATAGAGGATCATATCCCTCACTAGAGGAAGGCAAAAACTCCTACAGCCCATCCCAGTCTGATCATGGGGTCAAATTCTTTCTTGGCCCCAAATATGGTGATCTATCTGACCCTGAGTTCAGGGCAAAACCATCTAGCCAGGGAACCTCTAGCTTTGCTCCCAGCTGTTACCATAGACACACCCCAGTCTAAAACCCCAGCCTTAGTTGTAGCCAACACCCAATGCCTCTGAAGAAGGACTTAAAAACACCCTCCTGCATGTAGTAGAAAGGGGAGAAGGGGCCAACCAGCAAAGCCCAGAATCATGGGGAAATACCCAGAGTAGAACATGGGCATAGCTACCCTAGATCATCCCCAACCAGCGATGGAGTCTACAACTTCCCTAAGCAGTCTATTCTACTGCCTCACTGTTCTAACAGTGAAAACGTTTTTCCAGATATCCTATCTAAATTTATTTTGCTGCAACTTCAAGCCATTGCTTTGTGTCCTCTCTGCAGTGAGAGAGAAAAGTCACTTTCCATTTTCTTTATGGCAGTCCTTCACATATTTGAAGACTTCTATCATGTCTCCTCTTAAGTGCCTTTTCCACAAGCTGAACATGCTGAGCTTCTTCAGCCTCTCACGTGATTTGCATTCCAAGGCCTTATCCTTGTTGCCCAGCTATGAACCCTCTCTAATTTCTTCATGTCTTTTTTTTTTTTAATGTGGAGCCCAGAACTGAACACAATACTCTAGATGAGGTCTAACAAATGCTGAGTAGAGAGGCACTGTCACCTCCTGTGTCTTGCACCATATACTACTATTGATGCATCCCAAAACTGCAGTCACCTTTTGTGCAACTGCATCATACTGCAGACTCATCTTGAGTCTGTGATCTACCCAGACTCCTAGGTCCTTTTCCATAGTGCTGCCATCCAGTCAGGTGTCACCTATTTGATATTTCTGCTTTTGATTATTCCTCCCGAGGTGTTTGTCTGCATTGAACTTGTCTGCATTGAACTTTCATCCTGTTAGTTCTAGCCCAACTTTCCAATATCAAAATCCTTCTGTGTTTGCAGTCCTTTCCAGTTTGGGGTCACCTGCAAACTTGCTCAAGGAGCTTTCTATAGTGGCATCCAAATAATTAATAAATACATTGAACAGCACTGAACCCAGAACTGACCCCTGTGGGATTCCATTTGAAGTCTCCTGCCATTCTGACATGGACCCATTAATAATTATCTTTGGCTTGCAGCTATTGAGCCAATTATCTATTCACCTTGTAGTAGTTATATCTAGCCCACGTTTCTCTAATTTGTTTAAAAGGTCATGTGGGACCTTCTTAAAAGCCTTGCTGAAGTTCAGATACATGATATCCATTCATCTGCCCAAGTAGTTACTTTGTCAAAGGAGATCAAGTTTGTTTGACCCTATTTGTTTTTCCTAAATCCATGCTGGCTACTTGTGAGCAGTTTACAAATGGCCTTTCTTAGGATATGCTCCAGTAACTTCCAAAGTACTGAGGTCAGACTACCTGGTCTGTAGTTCCCCAGTTCCTCCTCCTTGCCTTTTTAAAAGAGAGATATGATGTTGGCCTTTTTCCAGTCCTCCGGTATGTGGCTTGTCTCCCACAATTTTACAAAGATCATTGCCAAGGCCTGGGAGATCTCTGCCAGTTTCTTCAGTCTAGGACGAAGCTCATCCAGCCCTGCTGACTTGAATCCATTAGATCCAACAAAAGTTCTGTGACCATCTGCTTTGTTATCTCCTCCATCAGTTCCCCCCCCCCTTTTTTATCCAGATAATCCTTGTTTTTTTGTGAAGACTGAAGCAAGTCATGGGAAACTTGGTAGCAAAAACAGCTTTGATTTTGATGGGTGTCATATGAGGCCACTCTGGACAAAAGGGCCTGACCCTGTTAGGATGGGTTGATCTTTGAAGGGGAAAGGGGATAAACTTTCAGTGGTCATCCACTTGTGGCTGGCCATGAGCAGTGGTCAGCCCATGAGGCAGCTCTCAGAGAAATGCGGATAGGTGAGAAAAGTCTGAGGTCTTTAACAAACTCCCTCTGGGCTGCTTTTTAACATCCCTCTTGTTTTCTGAGCCATTGGGGCACCCAGAGCCAAAGCTGAGGCTCTCAGGCAGTCACATGCCTCCAGGAGCTGGTGCTTTAGGACAGCATTTCTCAACCCATGGGTTACATCCCAAAAGCGGGTGGCGAGAATATATGAAAGGGTCAAGAACAAACTTAAAAAATGGATTCTTCTTTAAAGGAGAAAAACATGGGAAACCATAGGTTTCCACTTGCAGGCTGCTTGGGACACACTGTGGGACTGGGCTTGGGGGCAGGAGGGTGATGGATTGGGAGTGAGGGGCACTGGGTGGAGACTGGCCATCAATGTTTACAAATGGGCCCTGGCACAAAAAGGTTGAGAAGCACTGGTCAACCCCAAGTAGCCCAAGACCGGCCACTACATTGTGAGAGCTGCCAGGGCTGCCCTGGCGGCTCCCATGGTCCCTCCAGACCTACTGCCTGCTCTTTGCTGGCCCAAGCCAGCCCTGGCCCAGGTCTAGGGTTGCCAACTCATTGAATCTTTTCCAGGAGGTTTCATTCCATGGCATAATGACATTCATGACTTTGCATCAGGAAGGCAAACACACATGACTATTACATTTCAAAAACCCAATGGACTACTGTAAATATGGGATTCAACATTTAATATTTATTTTAATGAACGCCCTGTCATTTTATCTCCGGGGTGACTCTCCGCAGTCTCCTGGACATTTATCTCTAATTCCTGGAGACTCCAAGGCAATGCTGCAGGGTTGGCACTTGACAGCCCTAGCCGGGTCCCTTGCCTGTTTGGGGGGGGTGGAAGCTTGGCCAGGGCAGGGCGCCCTCACCTCAGCGCTGCCCACAGCTCCCCCCTCCGCACCCTCAAGCAGGTGCAGCTGCTGCCAAGGTTCGGGTGCAGCCCCGCCCCCTGCCC
>NW_005842581.1:874789-875202 GCF_000455745.1 Alligator sinensis
CCGGGCCTGGCCCCCCCCGGCGGGTAGCCGGGGCCGCCCCCACACAAGATGGAGGCTCCGTGATTAGTGCCCCCCTCCCCCCGCGCGGGTGTGGCGCGGCGGCTGCTAGGGTCGATCTGTCAGCGCGGCAGGGGCGGGCCCGACGCCCGGCCGGGGTAGGGGCGCCAACGGGCTGCGCTGCATCGGGGGCGGCGGACGGGTTTGTGGGAGACGGGAGGGAGGGGAATAGAATGGAGCGGGCTGGGGGCGGGGGCAACCGATCGCTGGGTACTGCGGCCAGGCAACAACAGCAAGGAGGCATAAGCCCAGCACCGGCCCCTTCCAGAAAGAAGCTGCTTAAGTAGGACCCTGCTGGGGCTCAAAGCGGCTGCCTTTGTCCCTCCGGGCATAGGCAACCCTCTTGGCTCTGGGTC
>NW_005842581.1:875222-914996 GCF_000455745.1 Alligator sinensis
CCCCCCCTCATTGCTGGTGGGTTTGAGGAAGGGAAGGCAGCTGTCCCTGCCAGCCCACAGGAGGGTGAGTGGGGTCTTGCCTCCTTCATAGAGATGGTGATGCCTGGTCAATAAAATGATTTGTGGGTGCTTGGCATCCAACTAATTCCTTTGAAATCTGCTCGGTTTACGTTTCAGCCCCGTTCTTCAGTTTACGTTAGTCTTCGCTGGTTGTGCAAACTTTTCTGACCCCAAGCTTTGTTTGTTCTGAATGTAATGAACCCATGGCGGGGTGGGGGTTGGTCATAGCTGTGTTGGTCTAAGGATGTAGACAGACATGGTTCTTTGGGTAAATGTGAAATCTTTTATTAAACCAAGTCAATAGTTGGAAAAAATTGTTCTTTGCAAGCTTTTGGGCACAAACACCCTTCTTCAAGCATAGGGAAAGTCTGAAAAAGGGGGAAGAAGAACCTGAAGAAAGGTGTTTGTGCTCCAAAGCTCACAAAAGGCAATTTTTCTAATTATTTAGTTGGTCTAATGAAAGATTTCACATCTACCCAAAGAACCTTGTCTGTCTAGGAAGCCATTTGGTGGCATTATCTCACCCAACGTTTAATCTGCAGTTTCCCCCCTCTGCTTGTCCAGGGTGATGATCTCTTAAAATAATTGAGTGAGGGGTAGTGTTGGGCTTTCTTTGCCGTGAGTTACCTGGAGGTATGAAGCTGTTGCTAATGTGATATTGTGTTGCACAGGGCTGCCTCTGGCAGAGGCAAAATGGCTTTCAGTAAAGGATACCGTGTCTACCACAAACCGGACCCACCTCCGTTCAGTGCGATTGTGGAAACCAGAAACAAGGAAGAATGCCTCCTCTTTGAGTCGGGAGCTGTGGCTGTGCTCTGTAAGTCGGTCTGCTGTGTTACCCATGATGTGAAAAATTGACTAACTTAGTCTAATGAAAAACACATTCTTATTTTAGCTTGTGTAATACAAAGAGGAAGATGATAGGTTAGGATAGTTAGTCTATTCTGTCTTCGTTAGACTATTTTTATGCTTTGAACTACTGCTCTCTTCAGCCTTGTTTTAAAAGAGTAAAATGAGTTCTCTGTGTTCCTTTTAGAGAGAATTGCATTGATGTTGATATTTCCTGACATCAGCTTTAAATGTTCCTCTATTAATAAATTCCCATTACACCCAATTATAATATCATATTCCTCTGAGTCAATAATGTGCAATTATTTTTATTTTTTCAACTTACTCCTGTATGTCATAATACAAATTCTATATTCCTTGCTTGTTCATCTTAATCAGATTCTTCTCCATCATTTTTACGATAGTTTTGCTTCTTAATTATTAGATTATTGTAATGTTATTTCTGTAGTCTTTCAAGTAAGTACGTGTGAGCATTATGTCTTCTATTAAAAGCAAGAAGAGTCTTTTTGGACAAAGTCTCGTATAATTTTTTTCATATAACTTTTTAGAATAAACTACTTCAAAGAATCCAAATATTTTATATAGTTTAATAAGGTAAAATCATTGGAGGAAGGGCAGTGCAACGAATAATGCAGAAGAATACTAGTGAACTTAAAATGCAATCAGTTTCTGTTCATTTTAGTGAAACGCTGAACATTGTTGCTGTGTATTCTGAAATTTGTATACAATTTTTAAGAGGAAATTGCATCTAGCCAATAACATCTCATAGATTTCATAGACATTAGGGCTGGAAGGGACCTCAGAAGATCATCAAGTCCAGCCCCCCGCCTGAAGGGCAGGAAGTCAGCAGGGGTCATAGGATCCCAGCAAGATAAACATCCAAATGTCTCTTGTCTAAGTAGGTGCTTGAACCACCTGCGACAGCAGTCTATTCCAAACCTTGCGGTCTCGGACAGTAAAGAAGTTCTTCCTTATGTCCAGCCTGAAACAGTCATGGAGGAGTTTGTGACTGTTCGACCTTGTCATCCCTTGGGGTGCTCTGGTGAACAGATGTTCCCCTAGATCCTGGTGAGCACCCCTGATAAACTTATAGGTGGCCACCAAATCACCCCTGAGCCTGTACTTTTCCAGGCTGAAGAGTCCCGTAGCTCTCAGCCTCTCATCATGAGGTCTGTTTTCCTGACCTCTGATCATGCGCATGGCTCTCCTCTGGACTCTCTCAAGCTTCTCCACATCCTTTTTGGAGCCCAAAACTGGACTCTACTCACCAAGGCCGAGTACAACAAGAGAAAGACTTCCTAGAATTTGCTTGAAAAGCATCTATGGATGCAAGCCAGCGTTTTGCTCGCTTTACTAGCTGCAGCATCACCTTGAAGGCTCATGTTCATTTTGTGGTCAGTCATGACCCCCAAGTCCCTTTTATCCATAGTGTTAGCCAGTATAGCACTGCCAAGCCTATAAGGATGCTGCAGGTTTTTCTTCCCAAGGTGGAGAACCTTGCATTTTTTGGTGTTAAACACTATCAGGTTCTCATTCTGCCAATTTCCTGAGCCTGTCAAGGTCAGCTTGTATCGTTCTCTTGTCCTCAGGTCTGGACACTTTATCCCAAAGTTTGGTGTCATTGGCAAACTTGTCCAGTCTGCTTCTGACACCAATGTCTACATCATTAATAAAGATGTTGACTAATATAGGCCCAAAGACAGAACTTTGAGGGACCCCACTGGTCCAGGGCACCACGACGATTAACTTCCATCAACCACCACCCTCTAGGTTCGACCATGGAGCCAGTTCCCCAGCCAGCAGATCGTGGTGAAGCCGAGGCCACAGTTGGCCAGTTTTGCCAAGAGGTGATCATGGGATACCAGACCAAAGGCTTTTTTGAAGTCAAGTTGTATGACATCAGTCTCTTCCCTGTTGTCCAGGTAGTAGGTCACTTGGTTGTAAAAGGAAATACGATTGGTCAAGCAAGACCTACCTGCGACAAACCCATGCTGGCTATTCCTCAGGATTTTACCATCAACCAGTCTGTTGAGAATGGTCTCTGATAACCTTGTCCAAGACCTTCCCCGGGATAGAGTTCAGGCTGATGGGCCTGTAGTTTGCCGGATCCACTTTCCTCCCTTTCTTGTAGATAGGCACCACTTCGGCGTTCTTCCAGTCATCGGGCACTTCACCAGAGCACCAGGAGTTCTCGAAGATCTGTGCCAGATCTATGATACTTGCCGGCTCCTTGAGTACCCTGGGGTGTAAGCTGTCAGGGCTGGCTGATTTGAGAGGCTGGATACCTTCAAGGTGTTCCTTCACAAGGTCAGCATTGATGGAGGGTAAGGAATCTCCCTCACCCAGGCCTTCCTGTCCCGTAATGGGCAGGGAATGGTGAAAAACAGACGCAAAGTACCCATTTAGCAAGTTGGCTTTTTCCTGGGCATCAGTCATCAGTTCTCCCTTTTGGTTTAGTAAGGGTCCAATGTTGCCCTTGCTTTTCCTCTGGCTCCCCACATATCTAAAAAAGGACTTTTTATTGTCCTTGATACTTGTAGCCAGTTGGAGTTCAGTTGCAGCCTTGGCTTTCCTGGTTTGCTCTCTGCAGGTTCGGATCAGTGCAGAATATTCCTCCTTGGTGATGGATCTGTCAAGTTAATTCTGGTGAAACAAGATTATTCAGGAGTAAAAACAAAATCAAAATGAAAGTACATTCTTTTAGTATCATCCCCCTTTCTGGCTAACCTTTCTATGCCCAAATAATATATCCTAAATTTACTGTGGATGTAGTATAATTTACTACTTAATGTCAAAATTAGGCATTTGAGAATATGGATATCAATTCATGTGGGGCAGGATTACTTGGTTTAAGCAGTAACACTTAAATCTATCTATTTTGACTAAGCACTACTTTTTTACCAGATTATTATGCAAGCAGTTAGATCAGCCCAAGAAACACAGGATTTGAATGCGAATTAGGCTGGGGGTTAAGAACTTTTGCTTAACTCTGTAGGCAATGGCATGTGAAAGTCTGAAAACAACTAATGTTTTTCTACTTAAGATTTCCAGGTCCTCAACTGAAAACAGCTTGCAGCCTGATCATTAGGACATTCCTTTGAGAGATGGGAGGTGTTTGTCTGAACACTTCTCTCAAGCTGGATGCTATTGTATAAAATGTGGGTGGCACCACCATCTCTTCTGGCTATATTTTAAGAGTGAGCCAGTTTTCTGGAAGAATGATAACGCATCCAGTTCCAGAAGACAGTTCTGGGCTTTGGTTCTTGATCTTGAGCTTAATCTTAAGTGACTCCCTATAGCCCAGGTTAGGTCTCTAAGCTCTGGATAGGGTTTGGATTGCAGAGATCCTTTCAGCCTTTTTGTTAGCTTACTTTAGGGCAGCTTCCTGTTTTGTGTGCTGGCTATTGTAACTCCAGTTCTGAGGTGCCTGACTCCCATGTGTTGGATACAGAGCTTGGATGCCCAGCATGACTGGATAACACTCTGGTGGAATCACATGTACCTGAAAGGAATGGGGGACTCAGTGAGCATATCTGGCTGCTTGAAGACTATTAAAAAGAAAAAAACCCCAAAAACGTGCTTTACCAGATGAAGCAGCACATTACTTTAACCTGGCTCTGCAGCATCTGTAAAGATTGACTGCTTCAGCAGGGCTTTTTGGCACTTGTAGCTAGAGCTGATACAATTGGCTATTAGATAAAAGCACCAAAAAAGCCCCACTGAAGTGCCTGATCTTTACAGACATTGGGCGAGCTGGGTTGAAGTAATGCGCTGCCTCTTTTGGGCTAGGGTGGGGCTTGGCATGGGAATGCACCAAGTTTAAAATAAAGTGCCGGTTTTGGGGTTGGCTTTTTTTTCGTCTGCAAGCACCTGTGCCCAAGCCCTTTGGTGGATTTAATCCTTTCTGTGGGATTGTCAAAGCATTGTTTGTTTATGTCTTAATTTACCTAGTGGTCACATTCTCATAGAAAATACTAGGCTTCCGGTATAGAACTATGCCACAGTTGCATAAATAACTTCCTTGTTGGGGTATTTGAGTAGCATGAAAGTCTTGGAAATACCAAGGGTATTAAATTTCTATCCTGTATTATAAACAAAACTTGCCTTTGGTAAATAAGGATGCCATTCCTGTCTTAAGGTCCATATAGTTTAAGCCAAGCACAACAAAAACAGGAAACTGCCACTTACATTACAAAACAAAAAAGTAATCCATTAGTGGACTTCATTTTTACAGCCATGTACCTACCAAAATACTTGATACTGTCCTCTAATAATTTCTAATTAAATATCAACAAATGCCACTGTTTGTTTTCAAGAGGTATTTAAATATTTTGGGTTTACTGAAAATGTAACATATTAATACCTAGTTCTGTTACAGTACTCGTCATCAGTAAATCTCAAAGGCTGTTGTAGTGGAGGGCTGGGATCATTATCACCATCTACAGATGGGAGGGAACTTATGTATAGTGAGTGGGATTGATTTGCCCAGGGTCACCCAGTACGCTGGAACAGAGGTAGTTGAGTAAAGCCCAGGTCTCCTAATGTATACAGTCCAGTGTCGTATCTAGGTAATTGGGGGGGTCAGTCATGATTTGTTGTAGATAGACACAGCAGGATACATTGGCAAAAAAGAAGTTTTTCAGTATACTTGAAATGATATTTATATCAGGAGGGTTGGAATGTTGTTGTAGTCGTATTGGTCCAGGAAATATGAGGCAAGAGATTTTTGGTGACATCTTTCATGTAACAAACTGTATAGTTGTAAGAAATGCTAGATAAGTTTTATGATGCAAAGTACTCTTCTTCCGATCTAGGAAAGAAGCAGATATAGCTTAAATTAAATAAAAGATAAAACAATGACATGTATATAACTTCATGTATAAATGGAAAAAATCACTTAAAGAAATGGAAGAGGGCTGTAAAGTAGGAACAAAGAGATATTATCAGGGCTAGCTTCAAAACCGGAGAAGTGCAGTAGGAGATAATCTAATTAACAAGACCATTGCAAAGAGGTTGGCAGAAAGGTAACTTTCATTGAGTTATACACAAGCATTTACAAAGGGTGTTCATGCCCGAAAGCTGGCTACCAAGAATTTTTCCAAGTATTTGACTTGGTTTAATAAAAAATATTGAATTTACCCAAAGAACCTTATCTGCCTTTAGTAATAAAGGGCATTTATACATGTGGTCTAGAAGGGGTAGAGGAGGCTTTAGAGCCGCTCCAAGAGCTTCTCTAATTAAAGCGCCCTGAGTGTTCTGTGTATCAGCATCCCTGCATTGAAAAATGGCAGCGGGGGTGCTTTAAGTACAGCTCATTGAACAAGCTTTAGTTAAAGTGCCCCTGCCACCATTTTTCAGTGTAGGGGTGCTAATACACGTGACATGAGTCTGCTGGATCATAGTAATTATCACCGTCTAACGGACTTGATTAATCGGGTCTACTCTGACTTGTTGTAATTGCAGCATGTTGGAGCAGCTGCAGTATACGTGTATAGGTTTCCAAAGTTGGTAAACGAGGGAGAGTGAAAGCCATAGGCTGCAGAAGAACTGGTGAGAGGACCTCTCACCCCATTCTCATTAAAAAATTAGGCGACTGTGGTGTCGATACCTGCACAGTCAGATGGGTTGCAAATTGGCTGGAGGGCTGCACCCAGAAAGTGGTGGTGGACGGGTCATTTTCGACCTGGAGGAATGTGGGCAGTGGGGTCCCCCAGGGCTCGGTCCTCAGGTCTGCGCTGTTCAACATCTTCATCAGTGACTTGGACGAGGGGGTAAAAAGTACCTTGTTCAAATTCGCGAATGACACTAAGTTGTGGGGAGACGTGGGCATGCTGAAGGAGAGGGGCAGACTGCAACTAGATCTGGACAGGTTACAGGGGTGGGCAGATGAGAACAGGATGGGTTTCAGTACTGACAAGTGCAGGGTACTGCACCTAGGGAGAAAGAACCAGCAGCATACCTATAGGCTGGGGAACTCCCTTCTCATCAGCACAGAGGCGGAAAAGGATATTGGAGTCACTATTGATTCCAAGATGAAAATGGGCCGCCTATGTGAGGACACGGTCAGAAAGGCTAACTGCACCTTGTCATGCATCCACATATGCATCATGAGCAGGTCCAAGGAGGTGATCCTCCCCCTCTATGCAACACTGGTCAGGCCGCAGTTGGAGTACTGCGTCCAGTTCTGGGTGCCGCACTTCAGGAGGGATGTGGACGGCATCAAGAGGGTCCAGAGGAGGGCCACTCGCGTGATCAGGGGGCAGCAGGGCACGCCCTACGAGGAGAGGCTATGAGACCTGAACCTGTTCAGCCTCCACAAGAGAAGGCTGAGAAGGGACCTCTTGGCCATCTATAAACTTACCAGGAGGGACCTGTGGGGAACGGGAGAGTCCCTGTTCCCCCCGAGCACTACCGGGAGTAACAAGGAGTAATGGCCATAAGTTGACTGAGAATAGGTTCAGGCTAGAAATCAGGAGGTACTACTTCACTGTCAGGGCGGTTAGGATCTGGAACCAACTTCCAAAGGAAGTGGTGCTTGCTCCTACCCTGGGGCTCTTCAGAAGGAAGCTAGATAATCACCTAGCCGGGGTCATTTGGCCCCAGCATTTTTTCCTGCCCATGGCAGGGGGTCGGACTTAATGATCTGCTCAGGTCCCTTCCAGCCCTACCAACTATGAAACTGTTTGAGGTTTAAAGAGAAATGTATAATTTTTTTTCTCCAAACAAATCTTCAGAGACTGTCCAGCAAAAATAACTTTTTTATTTAAAGTATAATTTAAACAGTTTACTGATTTCAGTGGGGAAATCAGCCTTAGATGTTCAGAAATTCCAGTTGAATTGCACCTTTTTTCTACCGGTACTGTATATAATAATTAACCCTCTGGGTTGTTCTCATCGTTTTTTTTTAAATTTAATATAATGGGGGTCTGTCTTACTCTAATTACATCTGGTTGATTCAAATGCTAGAAAAACTGAGTTAGTTAAAGTAGGTTACACATATATACATGAATAGGTTTTTCTATAATTATTTCATTAATTAATTAAACAAGCTCAATTTATTTTAAAATTATTTAATCACTTTTGACAAAGTTTTATTTTTCTAATGCACATAAAGCTGTTGTGATCTTGTTTACTGACTCTGAGGTACAAATAAAGAATTAATTATTTAATTAATTAATTAGCAGCTCACTGTTCTTTTTTAAATGCTATATTTCCACAAAGATTAGTGACTTTGTTTCTGAAACTGAGTTTTAGTTCTCATCCTCCTTATTTTGTACTTTTTTTTTAGTTTTAGTGGCAAAACAATTAAATTGAGGGTGATTTGGTATTTTAGGTGTCATCTACACCTTACACTTAAGGCATGATTAACCAGTTAGTCATGTCTTAAGTGGTCATCCAGCCACATGATGAAGCATTAATTTAATCAGTTAATGGTGTGATATAAAGGAAGCAGTTACAAAGTTCTTCCACAAAATATGGGTAATAACTTAATGGCATGACAGGAATCCACTACAATCTGAATGTGTGGCCTAGGAGACTTATCAGCTGATCAGAGCTACCAGTTGGGGAGACCTTTGCACCCCTGAGTGTGGGAGCTCCCAGCCTCAGGAACACAGTCCAGTACTTGACCACCCTACTAGTTGGACATTTCCTCCTAATTCCTAACCTAAACTTCCTCTGCTGAAGCTTAGTTCTAGTTCTATCCCAACAGCCACAGAGAAAAGCCCATCTCCAGTCTCTCTGTAACTGCCCTTCAAGTATTTGAAGACTGTTATCAAATCCTCTGTGTCTTCTCTTCTCCAGACTAAATAACCCTAGTTCTTTTAGCCTCTCCTCCTAAGTCTTGCCTCCCAGGCCCCTAATCATTGGATTCTTTCCAAACTATCCACATCCTTCTTGAAGTGTGGGGCCCAAAACTGGACACAGGACTCCAGGTGAGTCCTCACCAATGCTGAAGATCAAGATAAAAGCTGGGAACCGACAGCAGAAGAGGACTGGAATCCAATTTCAGACCTCAAATCAAAGGTTTAAATTTTAGTTTTGAAGCTTTTATCTTATTCACAGTCAACAGTTCATATACCAGCATCTAAAATATATTTATAGGAATAAATAGCAGCAGGTGTGTCCCCTCTTTCTTTTGGGAAAATGTGTAATACACTGCTACTGCAGTTCCCACATCACAAGGCAGGAAACAAATTTAGCAACATCTTAATTCAGAAGGTTCTGGATTGTAAAATGTATGCAACCAAAACAGAAGACAACTCCAAATGGGTGACAGTAGAAAAGCTGCCTGAGTGCTTTGAAAATATAGCCAAATCACAAACACATTCAGATTAAAATCCAGTACAGCATCAGTTCACACTGCAGAAAGCACATGTTTTGTGGTTGCTATAACATTTTGTTGTGTGTGTCAAAAAACTGTGTGTGGAGAGTGAGTTGTACAGTGTTTTTTCTCATGATCCCAAATTATGCTATATTATTGAAAGTGTAGCTGCAAGGTTATGGCTGGGATTTATATTGCACAGAAGTATGAAATTGAACCTTATGTTCTCCGTAGCAACCATATCCTTGGCACCACAAATGCCCAGTAGTTATGCAGCACATTCAAATCAAATGTATAGATACACTAAAATAAATTTGCATGCTGCAGCATGTCAAGCCTCACAGTGCATATCAACTAACAGAATACACAGACTTGGAAATCCAGGTTTGTACTTCGATCAATAGTCAGGCCTGCCAGCCTCCTTTTAAATACCACTACAAGGAAGGTCCATTCACCTCATTTGAAGAAGGTATGCGCTCCTTTCAGCAGCATATTGAATGTGTTCCAATAGCTCAGTAGCTTTGTTTTAATGATGGTTCTAATTATATCAAATCTTAACTCTTAATTTTGTAATGTGCAGCAGTAGTTTCAACTGTACTAAGCATGTGATTTCTAAGTAAACAGTGGAGGGGAAAATGGAGAAGGAAAAGTGGGAATGGTCCAGAGCAGTTCTTGCACAATTGTTCACTTTCGAAAAGGAAATGAGTCAAATATACATACTCTTGTACTAAGCAATAAAAAAAAAAAAAAGTTATGACTGCAAGCTTAAAGGAAATTGTTCTCGGTTGTTTTTTAGGGATATATTTGGTAGCCACGTTGGTCTGAGACAAAAAGAAATGCAAAATAAACTTCATTTTTGCATGGAGGAGCAAAACTCAGCTTCCTCCGTGCAAAACTAAAGTTTATTTTCTACCTATGGGGACTTTTTACCATCTTTAATTTTCCCTGAGCTTGAGGAAAGGTGTGTGTGCCCGAAAGCTTGCAGAAAGATAATTTTTTCTATTTCTTAGTTGGTCTAATAAAAGGTATCTCTGAACCAAGAGTTCTAGAGTTTTGCATTTCTCTCAGTTGTTTTTGTGCATTAAACACTTGGGTTTACTTGTTTAATTTTCTAGCCTCATACCTTAGCATTGCACTCTTCTGCTCTACTCTGTAGAGATCTCATAAGCCTGTTTTCCCCAAGGCCTTTTAAGAGCATTTAATAGTAAACATCAGTGTCTCTACTTACCATGAGCTTAGGCTATAGTATCCATCAATTAAGTAACCATTCTACATTTTAACAAAGAAGTTTATACTTTATTTTAAATTTTTAATGAACATTTTTAATTAATGTCCTACACAAGGCCAACAGTTGGCTGGGCAGGAGTGTGTCTTTTGTCTATGCAACCTCTATAGCATTGATTCTCAACCAGAGATCTGGTGGCACCCTGGGTGCCTCCAGATTCTTTGAAGGATTATGAGGTACGAGGAGATAAGCAGGTAAGTACAGGCTCAGACTTATCCCTCCCTGGCTAGCCCTCCACCCTCACTGCCCAGCCTCTCTGCAAGAAGCTGAGCAATGTAATATGTAAATTATTTTATGAATGAGGGTGCCGCAATTCACAGAAGGTTTATGAAGGGGTTTCTTGAGTCAGGGAAGGGTGTCTCAAGTCCAGAAAGGTTGAGAACCTCTGCTCTACAGTGAACTAGGGATGTTGTACCTGGGTATTGGTCAGAGTTGAGAACCAAAAGCTCACGTGCAACTCTCTGGATTAGAAACTTTCTGTGTGGTTGAAGAACAAAGAAGGGCAGATACTGTCACAACCCAGTGATTTTTTGGTGCCTCGGCACTATGGAATTTCCTGGCCACATGAGAGCTCCTTTGCACAGCAGAGTGTTCTGCTGCAACTAAGAGCCTGCGTGCAGGAGAGTTCCCGCTAATTTGCAGTTTCCTTTGCAAGATGCATTTCTTCTTTGCAGCACGGAGATGCACGGTGCAAAGAGTTCCCGCCATTCGGATGCAAATTTGTGCCCCGCTATTGGCCAGTGCTAAATTATTCACACGTGGCGGCTAGTAATTGGTTCGCTGGCCATTTAAAATTCCGCGCGACTTCCGCCCAAGTCGAAGAGCTTTGAGCACGCTGCAGAGTGCCTCTGAAGTTATCTGACTTGTGGCTGCCGATCGATAGACTGATCACCTATCGATCTTTCTTCCCGTCACCGAGTGCAACCCCGACGTACCCCTTTCCCCGCCGGCTTCGAATTGCGGACGGATTAACTGGCTTGGGCCCCGCCAGCTGGAACAACTCGTGTGGTTGTTCCGACGACCGGACCACCTGTGTCGTGATTGCAAGCGGCGTGAGTAAAGTTTTTTACAACCAATAAGTTGTGTCTGCCTCTCCATTCACCAGCCCGCCCTGACGTACGAGCGTAACTCGAGTCGGCCCTGGCCGTCCGAGACGGGTACCATGCCTGTTCAATCTCTCTGTGGGCCTAGAGAAAATGCCAATTGGAAACAGCCATGCAGTAGCCTGTGTGCAGAAGTTCCAGGCAAGTTAACCCACTCTTCCCATGAGATGAATTCATATCCTTTCCAGTAGGTAGAAAGAAACTTCTGGAAAACGAGGATCTAAATATGACGTATATGACAACTTGTGACACTTACCAGGTTTCAAGTTGATAACGTGACTCTAAGAAGTTTGTAGTCTACTTAAGGACTTGGCAATTTTATGGCCTGGATCTGGCCCATAGAACCATCAGATCTGGCCTGCAGGCATGAGTCTTTGGCAGCATTCAGTGTAGGGATGCAAAAGGTTAAACATTTTAAATGAGAAGTATATTTATACCTGTAATGCAATATTGGTTAACGTTCAGCATGGGGCACAGTCTGGAGGGGGAAGGGAATTGGCAACCTGTGCGGCTCTGGGCAGGTGTCTGCGGTCCCACCTCCTTAGTGGGGCAGGGCAGGCAATGGCCTGAGGCTCTCCAAACCCCCTTTCCGGGGCTAAGTAAGAGTTATTGGTTAACCGTTTAACTGATATAATTAGAGTAGATTAGACAGATAATTTAAAAAATGGTATCAACATCCCTAATTCAGCAGTGGGGCCTTTGTCTGTGGCTGCTTGTTTTGTGCTGCCATGGGCACAACTGATGGCAGTCAAGTCCTAGTTCCCACTTCCTGGTTATGACCTGTCTGCTGCCCAAAAACGTTGCCTACCCCAGATCTACTTGAATGCATCTTCTTCCATACAAAAGATGAGCACTTGCAAACATACTGTGCAAACTCATTATGCTAGATCCCCTTGGTACCAGCAGAAAGGTTCATCATGTGAAGATATTCTTCATACTGGAGTTAGTTTGCTACATCAGTAATGAATAAAAAATAATTCCTTGCTGTTGAAATTGTTAAAAGCAGGGGAGTTGTTATAAACAGGGTTTGTCATGCGGTTATTTGATAACTGCCTACTTTTGCACTTTAAAATTAGTAAAAAGACAGCATCCTGTACATTCGTAACTTGCTCATTTTAGTTGTCTGTCTGTTACTTGGAACCTGTCACAGTGTGAATTCCATATAAGAACTCTGCAGACCAAGTTTCAACTATTGTATTACGAAATTGTGCTCTCAGATGCTGTGAGGTGGTGGGGAGAAGGAGAGAAGTGACTGCACAATTCTCTTGAGCCACCATTTTTCATGGCTGGTTCTACAAAACAAAACAAAACAAAAAAAAGGTTTTCTAGTAATAAATACCATTATACTGGTGTATTTTCATGTGTTTAAATTCCACAATAGCAACATTTTTTATACTTGAAAAGGAGGATGAAAATTAAGAGTTAAAACTCAAATTTAATAAAACCATTTAAGGATATTGGATTAATATTAAAGATCAATACAAGCTATGAGACAAATATACATGAGTATTCTGGTGAAATGTCACTGGTTGAAAACCAAACCATATACAAGCCTTTGAGAAACTGTAGTATTAGACAATTTGTTAACTTACCCTCTGTAACCATATGACTGATAGCCCCTTTTCTGATCCAACTGGTTGTACAATATGGTTGGAAAAATGACAATTGCTGCTTGAAGTAGTACCTACTAAAAGCAACAGCCATTTATCAACAGCACTTACCCTGGAAACACTTTACCTTCCAAGTATTCGGATAATTCTTCTGTAACACCAGTAGCGTGAAGAGCAGCATAGTACTAGGGCACTGTCATGTTGTTAATAGCAGTTGACTGTGCTGTTGAAGCCCTGATGAAGTCAACACATTTCTGTTACTCACAGACATAATGTTCTAGAACTGGGAGAAGATAGCTTGCATTAAGTCAGAAAGGAAGCACTCATACTTGTATATGTACTGGCTAACTGACTGGATGCATTATTTGCTGTTGTGGTACGGACTGTACCAGCATATCATTTCCAGTATCGATTCACTTCTTATACAAGGTATCTTAAGGGTAAAAAATGAGGCTAGAACGGAACATTTTTTTGACTTCGTAAATGCCGTTCACTGTGTTAGATTACAATTGTATTTGGTAAAGATCTTGCTTCTACCCTGCTAAAAATCAAAGATATTAATGACATTCCCATTTTGCTGTCATTTGAACTGCTCGGTCCTTTCGGGTATGCCTAAGAATGCCCATATAATTCCAAAAGAGATGATTTTAAACTGCCTTCCCCTTCTCAGTTTGGAGACTGGTAGCTTTTCTGCTCGCTGTCACTCTTTTTAAAACCTGAAATTTTGAAAGAATGCCCAGCATTATAAATTAATCTGTGTAGAATATACTAGTCTAGAAGAGCCATAGCTGCTTTAGGAATATTTATTGCTAAAGATTTGGTTATGCGTAGGAAAAAATGTGATTTTTTTTTTTTTCCCCCTTGGATTAAAGTGTTCATTATTAGGAGTCCGGTTTATTTTTCCCCTTCAGTTTAGAGTAATAGTGCCATAGATTCTTTTCTTAGAGCTGAGAGCATGCAATCTGGCAACCAGATGAAAACACCGGAATTGGTAGAAAGACTCTAATTGTTGGCTGTTACGTTTCAATGTAAAAATGAAGTTATTCTGTATCGTTTGTATGATTGTGGCTTTGGTTCCGCTAAAGCAGAACTAACTGAAATAATTTAAGTCTGCCATGGTAATGACAGTACATTTTGTAGTGAAGTGGAATTATTTAAGGAGCCATGCTTTCATGCACACTTCTGTCATGGATCTTTATTCAAAGCTGGTGTTTTCACTGGTAAGCAGTATTGAAATGTCACTAGGATCTGGTGATACTATCTTTTTATTACTGCAGTGAGATCTTTGCAATTGATGACTCTATCCCCCTCATTATTTGAAATGTCTGAAAGTTGTGCCATCTTTAAAATATTTCAACAGTGAATATCATCATAATATACTGAACTATACAAGTGGAACTAAAAATCATGCCTAATGCATTCAAAACTAAAAATCATACTAATGAAAGACGGAGTAAATGCAGGCTGCCCTCCAATTTGTCTTGCAACTTAATTCACTTCCTTAAGCAAAGCATCAAAGGTAATGCGCAGATTTTCCTTTGTAGAACTGATCCACTGAATGGGATATTGTCAGTTTGAGCAGTATTTGTTCCTAAGCCCTCACTTCCTGGAGTTATATCATGAGAACTTTGCTTTAAACTACAAGCAAGTTTCTAGCTCTTGGCATTTCAGAGAAGCTTGAAAGCATGAACCCTAAATGTTCAAAAACCAGAAGACATGAAAACCCACAGTTTATTTCTTTTTAAATTTTTTATGATTTGTTGTGGCATGACATTTGCCTTTTATTTTTTTAACCTTTCATGGTGACAACACAGTGAAAGGCTTCCAGTTAAACAGGAACAGTATCTGGTTCCAGACCTAGATGCAAAGATAATGGTTTCTAAATTCACACTTAATGCCTCCCAAAGACTCAAGAACTTGCTGTGGCTCCCTAGCTGACCCAGGCTGCCCTGGAACCATGTGGGAGAATGGAACAGGCCTCTGGAAGCTTCCCTTACACTTACCCACCTGTTGTAATTTTAAGCTTTCATTCAAATGGTATAAGTGAAAGTTGGCATCTTGGATGTTAATTTGCTAATTTCTCAATTCTTAAGCATTGTGTGTCTCTCTTCTTGGTAAATTACATCACTTATCTTTTTTGAGATTAGTTATCCCTGGTCATTTTATCTGTCTGTTACCATGTATTTTAAACACAGAAGTCTCCTCTGGAGGGTTGAAAACAATCAGTTGACTAGGTCATATAATTGTGCCTGTGGCAAATTTGTTTGTGGTTGAGGACCCTATTATGTGGAAAGGTAAATAAAAATGGGTTTCACATTTGACCCTGAAAGTAGTGAAGTTGAGGTTCATTCGGTCTAGGTCCAGTTGAGCAAGGCTCTCTCCACTCACTTAGTTTGGTACAGTATTTCTTTGCTTAGTTGACACAGTTCGTATTCTGGGGGTACAAAGCTGTAAGAAGCTATGGTCATAGAACAGCGAGGATATTTCGGCTTGTGGACCATTTAACGAGTTTTGAGCTGTCCAGGGCTGCACCCAATCTTTTAGAAGATACCATTTTAACAAATTAAAGTTAACCCCCCCCCCAAACTAAAATCAAACCTCTACTATAGCATGTTTTAATTTTATTTAAAAAATAGTTTTTGTCCTGATTTATGTTTTTTTGAGTAGCATATATAAATGCAATTGCATAATAGCTCAAAATGTAAAGTTTAACTCTTGTATACGGGAGGGGAGTGGATGTGTGTGTGGAAGGGTGTGCATGTGGAAAAGTGTGTGTGTGGTGGGGGGGTGCTCGTGTGAAGGTGGGTCTGCCTACATGTTAGGTCCCAGGAGCTGGCAGGGTGCATGCACCAGAGCTCACTGGGGTGTTGCATGCAGGTGTACACCATTCCCTTCCATTACTCCTCCTGCCCCCTGCCTGGGTGCTGCTTGGCTCCCTTCCTCCAGTGGCTCCTCTTCCTCCCCCTCTTGGCCCTGCCACACTACCCCAGGCAGTGGGGAAGCTGCAGCTGGGCAGCTCCTGTCCCAGCACAAAGGGCTCCAGTACCAGCTCCTGGCCACCTTCCACCCAGTCTGCCCACCCAGCGCAATCAGCAGCCACCTGCAGGCTGCCAAGTGGTTGGAAGGTGGCTGAGAGCTGGAGTCCCATGTGCTGGGGCAGGAAATGCCCAGCTGCAGCTTCCTATTCGGCCTGGAGCAGCACAGCGCACCAGGGGCAGGAGGAGGAGCTGCCGGAGGTGGGGGGGAACTGAGCAGTACCCAGGTGGCTGAAGTGGCACCAGAAGCAGCCCTGCTGGGAAGCTGTGCATGATGGCTGGGGTGGGGGTTGTTGGGGGTGCAGGTGGGAGGGTGGCATGGGCTGCCCTGGGTGGGAGTGGGTAGGGTTTGGCCCATGGGCTGTAATTTGCCCATCCATGTCTTGGAGGAAGATTTACCTTACCTACTTGAGATCATATCTCATGGATGTCTTTTGACAATGAAAACTTTTTAGGTTTAACTTTCCATGTAATTGGAAAGGCAGTAAAGAGAACAGAATCATGAGATAATGCCAGAATTTATTGTGAACACTAAGTGGTGTGCTGCTGCCGTCTATATCAACTGAATTTTTGTTCAAGGTATGTAACTTGAAAGTAATAGATATATGGTTTGTTGTAGCCATTTTGTTGGGTAGGATAAGATACAGTTATCTGACTTCCTTGGTTATTTAGGACTGAGGAATCTAAAAGGATCCCAAGGCTGGAAGCCAGTTGAACATTGTGTGAGAGAGTGTGCCCATATTGGTAAGGGTGTATGTTGTAGCTGTGTTGGTCTAAGGACATAGGCAGATATGTCTGCATATTGATAAGGAGTGTTTGAGAGAAGGTAAGGTCTTGAAAGTCTTTCAGACAGCTTTAACTCAGTCTTGATTCAGTTTTAGCCAGGTGCTAACTTCAAGTATGCTTGAAGAAAGCTGGAAGTTGGTGTTGCAAACATTTGTCATAAGATCCAGACAACATCTAATTTAACATAACATGTATTCCCAACTGAAGGCTTTGAAAGTGAAGGAACAGTTGCATATGTTCAGGAGTGGTGGAATCTTAGCTATTTCAGAGCACTTATTTTCCCTTCTGTGGTATTTACAGGTGGGATTGGAGTTACTTGGGGTTCAGTGTTACCAGAAAACTTCAGTTTCAGCGATGTGAACAGGACAACAAATGCTGACTCTGTACTGTGCCCTGGTCTGAAGCCTGAGTGTAATGCATCCAGCATTTTACAGGTGGTGCTTGGTTACTTTGTTTAGAAAAGGGAAGTTAGACAAGGATGGCTTTATCTCTAGTATTAAGTGACAGTTTGGTTAGATTTCACTCATCAGAAATGGTGCTGACAACCTTACTAATAGTAGTCTCAGGTTTTTTATCATCCAGAAAGGGCACTGTTTGATGTCACAGGGATAGCATAAATGTCAGTGCTTCTAGGATGATTGCTTGTGGAAATGGGGCAAAATTTGGGAAGTAAAACAGTGTACTTTGGAATTCTTCCCATAGCTTGTCCTGGGAGGCCTAGATTGATATTTCAAAATGTAGATGATTTTTTTTTCTTTGTTAGGGTCTACTTTTGTAGTGGGAATTGCTCTGTGGTGTGGTTGACTGAAGTTAGTCGGGATTTTGTTGGAAGTCCTCTGAAAAACTTTTGTAGAGTATGGCTGTGGTGCTTACCACATTTACTTGAATACAAGATGACCCTGAGTATAAGACAGCCCCTCAAATAATTAAATTCTATATATAGAAAATTTATAAATTTGTTATAATTTTCCAGATATAGAATCGAATTATTGGAGGTTTGCCTTGAATTTGTCCCTCTCCCACTGCTATAGCTGGTAATATTAAATCGGTGTGGATCGTGTGGTCCCCTTGCCGTCTAACCCCCCAAATTCTTTGCCCGGTCCCTCTCCCCGTTAGTTCCATACCCTACTTTCACTGTGGATACGAGGAGCAAATATGAAAGTGCTGAGTTTGAAATAAACATTTAGGGAAATTTACTATGCTACCCATAGACTTAATTCATCCAGAATTGATGCATTTTGCCTTTTCTGAAACTGCTGCAACTTTTAGCAGAGGTACTCCATAAAAACACTTTTAAGCAGCACTTTGGCACCTGCTTTGTACAGTACAAACTATGCATGATATTAGTCTAAAGCCAAAAAGCTCATGATTTACCATAGAGTTCATTAGACTGAGCCCTAGCAGAGTCTAGAGCATTTTAAGCCATAATGACCCCATAGCTCAGGACTATGTGTGTATACTGTGTGTACTCCAGATGCACCCCCCCCATCCCTCCCCCTAAAAAGGATCCATGTGTTTATTAGCTCCCAACTTATGACTGGAAACTAGGTATTCTTGTCATGAGTCCTAGGATCCTCCAAAATTTATATGCAGATGAGGTGCTGGACAACCTGGTCTGGCTCCGCCTCATGGAGGCTGGGGCCACACTAATCATATGTGACAGGCTGAGAGAGGAGGGTGGCAGAGGAATTCTGGGGGAACTGTTTGGGGCTCTGTTTGATGATTTAAGGCTGGTAAAGAAACAGGAAAGAAAGGCACAGCTCAACTGTAGGAGTGAAGAGGAAGTTGAAATGTATTTAGTGTAATGGGTCACCATGACTTGAAAAAGTGAGGGCAGGGGCTGAGTTCAATGGGCATTATCATTTTTTTATTTAAACAGGCTGCATTTCCTGTCCTTGTGGTAGGTTACAATCAGCTTCTTCACCTTTTTTGGCTAAGATAAAATGTAATGCTTTTGGCACCAAAGGGAGGGTGTCAGGGCTGGCTCTGGCCTTCCCAGTGCTGGCCTGGTATTGCAGTGCCTGTGCAATTTCCCTGTAGAGAGAACACCCAGCTGCGGGTTTTTTTGGTTCATTTGTGTGTTTTGTTTTAAGGGCCACACACAAAAAAAAGGTTACCATCAGTATGGTTGACTACTATGGGATATGTGTTTTATAGTCATGCTTAGTATTGGCTGCATTGAATCGGCTTCATAGTTGGTTTTCACTATTGAGCACACGCTGCTTTTGGCAGCAGTTTAATGATAGTGTATTTAATGTGGTTTCCTTGTATCCAGACGTAAGACTAGCTTTTTTGCCTCCAGGCTGACTGGGGAGTGGGGGGACTTCATCTTATATTTGAGTAAATACAGTATTATGGAAGAGAAGAGATACCAGTGCAGTTCTAGAGAAATTTTCTCTTGCGCATCTGTTGGCATGTCTTCTGCTAGTGCTGCAATTTTTGTTCCTTCTTTCTTTTTTGCTGTAGGTCATATGAAAACAGCTACAGTCTAATTTGATGGTTGAATGGCAGTTGATGCTTGAGTACCTAGAGCAGTAATTGTCTACAGCATTTCACTGAGTCTATTATTTTTACCCCTTTTGTCTCCTGGTTTAAGGTAGAGTCTTTTATTAAATAAATAAATAGATAAATAAATCTAACAATTTAGCAGGTTCCAAGAGTTAATATATTTCAGGCATTTATTAAAACTTAGCAGAGATAACAGGCATGCTGAGCACCTTTGGATAGCAGTACAAGTAAAATAAATGTAAACCCTCAAAGTGGATTAGCTGCTGTTCTAAAATGTTATTAAAATGCTACTAAGAGTTCTTTAGACTTCACTGTATGCTAAGACAGTGCGTCTCAAAGTGGTGGTCCATGGACTGGTGGTGGTCCGCAAGCCACTGTTCGCCGGTCCGCAGCGAGTTGCCAGGAAAGAAAGAAATATATTTTCAGAAGCATAACATTGATATGTCATAGCGCCACAGTTCGTACGTTCCAACACTCCAGGTGACGTCACGTCGTGCGAGGTGAGGAAAGAGAATTAAACAGCCGGTCACACATTTGTGTAGCGCTGTTACACGGAGTTGCTGCCACCAGCTGAACCGGGCACCGGTCTCTGGCCCACTGGAAAAAAAAGTGCCGGTCCGCCACATCAGATAGTTTGAGGAGCACCATGCTAAGATCTTGTAAGATTCTTATCTTCTATTAGTCATCTGAAATGCTCTGCTACCTTGCAGCATTTTTACGGTTACAAAAAGGAAAGTTTTTCAAAATGCAGTGAGCTCAGTAATTCAGAAAATAGTTTGGCAAGAACAGTGTTTTGATGTTTAGAGGTTGATTTGTCTAACTTACTAGAGACACGTTATGAAAGTAAGACAAACTTTTTAGTGTTAAAACCAGTTGTTAAGGCTGTTCTGATGTTTCTATGAAGGTCCCATCCACCTAATCTAAAACATACGTACAAAAAACTAGAACTCTTGGTTCCAAAAATGATACCTTTTATTAGACCAACTGGAAAATGACAAGAAAATTGTCCTTTTCTGCAAGCATTCGGGATCAAAGTCCTTTCATCAAGCTCTTTTTCCAGTGCTAGTTTTCCTAGTTTCTCAATTTAATACCAATTGCAGTTTTTGCAAGTGATACCTTTTGGTTGTCAAACCATGTCCATTATAGAACCTATGTATGTTCGTTTAATTTTATAAGTTATGTAACTTACAAGAATTTTTATGCAAGTTGAGCATTGTGACTATATTTTCTTTGGCTTTCTAGTGTAGAGTAGACCTTTTGCATCAATCAGAGGCTGTATGCTGTTTATATCTTGAACTCTCTTTTCCTGTAGCGTCTGCAGAGAAAGAGGCAATCAAGAGCACGTACTCCAAAGTAATGGATGCATATGGACTCTTAGGTGTACTAAGATTAAATCTTGGTGAGTAAACAGTAAAAAAATGAAATAAGTTTGTGTGTTATGGGATGTCTTTTATTTAATAATTTTTAGGATGAATGTCCCTCTGCCCCGAAAGAATCCACAGTGTTTTGGTCTAATGAAGAGGAACACTTTGGCTTCTTTCTAATGAGTCACCATTTGCCCTATTTCCTCAGGGTATCAGTGTTGTTTGCCCAAAGAATAAGAGCCGAAATCAGGAGAATGCAAAATATATAATCTTATATGCTTTTAGTAAATACTATAAATTATCCAAAAAAACAAACAGTAAAAAAAGTTTTTGGTGAAAGCTGTAAACAAATTGCACTATGCTGCACTGTTTGTATACTATATTATGCAAATCCTAAATACAAGATCCTCTGTGCCACTTTTTTGTATGGTGACTAGCATGGTATAGTCAGCAAAGAATAGTAAGCAAAAATAATTTTTATTTTCTCAGTCCTCTTTGCTTTCAATGAAGCTTCTTCCCTGTCTGTCACCTTATTTGCCATCACGTTTATTCAGTAAAATTTGAGTAGCCCTATGGAAACTATCATGTCTGTACTTCTTTTAGGCAAATTACAGGGATGGCCTGCATGTGTTTACAATAGGAGCATCATGCTCCCACCCAGGCTAGTTTTTGCTGCTTCTTTATTATATCTTCTCTGCTTAAAGGAAAAGGGGAAAAACTGAGGCTTAACACAAGACTATACTTAAAATTACTGATAATTTTACAATTAATAAAATATATTGCTGTGACACATGCTTGTATAAAATAGTATAGTAAAAGGCATTACTTGGGTTCAAAATTAAGATTTGTATTTATTAATTTTTTAGTTAAATGTTTGCAGAACTATACAGAAGAAGAATGCCATTGGTGAATGTACTTGTATTAGGCTGGGTTGGCTGTATTAGGAAAACACATCAGGCTTGGAACAGAGAAATGGCTGAAAATCGGTTGATAATCTCACTTATCTGAAATATGTTATAAGAAAAAATTTAACAATGTTTTTGTTTTTACAGGTGATACATTGTTACATTATCTGGTTCTAGTCACTGGATGCATGTCAGTAGGAAAGATTCAAGAATCTGAAGTTTTTCGAGTTACTAGTACTGAATTCATATCATTACGAACTGATCCTTCAGATGAAGATCGTATCTCAGAAGTGCGCAAAGTTTTGAACTCAGGAAACTTTTATTTTGCATGGTCTGCTACAGGCATCAGTTTAGATCTTAGTCTTAATGCTCACCGTAGCATGCAAGAACACACCACTGACAATAGATTTTTCTGGTGAGTTGAAAATGTGTTATAGGCCTCATATAATGCAAAATATGCATGTGCATATTTCTCTAGGGCAAATTTTTATCACTATATTTCTCAACTGCCTTTTGCTATATAAATCTAGATAACATAACTGCTACTGATCTATAATTGAGTGATTTCAGTCCAGCCTCCTACAAAAATAAGTAATGGTTTTGTAAAGTTTTCAGAGGCATTTTTAAGTGTCTTGGTTGGAAAGCTGAGTTCTAACAACTTGTAAAATTGTACTTTGATCATGATGTTCGCTACAGAAGTATTCACTTCTAAAATGTATTTTCTGTAGAAAACTGGTGTGGAATGGGAAATTCCAAAGGCTGTTTTATTTCAGAGCTTTATTAGTTCTAAAACTGAGTAACTATTGTGGCTTGGAAACGATGTGTTCCTTTCATTTAGTACTTTGGAGCAGCAGAGTGTTTACAGTGTGTGTGTGCACACATGTGTGTTAGAAGGTATTTTAAAAAAAAATATGGCTTGTACATGCAGTAATGAATATTATAGTTTCATAGTTGGTAGGGTTGAAAGAGACCTGAGATCATCAAGTCCGACCCCCTGCCATGGCAGGAAAGAGTACTGGGGTCAAACGACTCTGGCAAGGTGTTCATCCAGCCTCCTTTTGAAGACCCTCAGGGTAGGAGCCAGCACCACTTCTCTTGGAAGTTGGTTCCAGACCCTAGCTGCCCTGACAGTGAAGTAGCGCCTCCTGATGTCTAGCCTGAATCTACCCTCTGCCAGCTTGTGACCATTATTTCTTGTCACTCCTGGTAGTGCTCGGGGGAACAGGGACTCCCCCAATGCCTGCTGGTCTCACCTGACTAGTTTGTAAACGGGCACTAGATCCCCCCTCAGCCTTCTCTTGTGGAGGCTGAAAAGGTTCAGGTCCCTTAGCCTCTCTTCGTAGAGCCTGCCCTGCTGCCCCCTGATCATGCGAGTGGCCCTCCTCTGGACCCTCTCCACGTTGTCCACATCGCTCCTGAAGTGCGGCGCCCAGAACTGGACGCAGCACTCCAACTGCGGCCTAACCAGTGTCACATAGAGAGGGAGGATCACCTCCTTGGTCCTGCTTGAGATGCATCTGTGGATGCATGACAAGGTATGGTTGGCCTTCCTGACCGCGTCCCCACACTGTCAGCCTGTGTTCATTTTGGCATCAGTAATGCCTCCAAGATTCTTTTCTGCCTCTGCACTGACAAGAAGGGAGTTCCCCAGCCTGTAGGGACTATTACGATGATTATTTTTATAGCATTGCCAATAAATGGCTGAAATATCAGTGGTGTATACAGATGTGTGCAATCTATTTGAGATTTTAGTATTATCTTGAATACTCCAAAGATTACATGATAAAGTGATGAATCTGAGCAATTCTGTTTCCAGCATAGCCTTCCTTCCATCCATTTCTGATGCTCAAGGAACAAATTTTTTTAGCAAAGTGACAGACTTTCCTAAAACTTCTGAGACTTGACACCACAGTAGCTAAAAAGGTGAAAAAATGCATGTTTTTCATTTGCTTTGTCTCCTCTGCTGGTAGCTCTGTTCATGACTTTTCTATCCTTTTTGGTCAGAAAACAGGAAGAACAGAAGCAATTTATATGAAGTCAAGTATGCAGACCAGGACAAGAAAAATTCTTAGCCTTAAACACATTTCTGACCTGTATCATCTTTCCTAGTATTCCAGTTGAGCACCTGCAGTTTGCATCTGTAGGCTGAAGGAAGCGAGCTAGACCCTACTGATAGGCCAGTATCTTTAGGACCATCATGTTAGATGATCTTACTCATGGTAACTTAGCTTTCAGTTTTCCTATACATCCTGAGCTTCCTTTAAAAAAAAAACAAAAAAAAAAACTTTGCAACTTTAGTAGTTAATAGGGTGCAAATTTAAGATGGGAGGAAATAAAGATACAAAATTAAAAACACTGAAAATGCATAAGCAGGATATTTATTTTGTATTATTATTATTATTTTGTCCAGACTCTTCTATAGGAAATCTAGTTGTTAATCTCCAGGGAAGAATGTTTTTTGCTTTCTCAGTCTCCCGTTTAAATGCAACATTGCAGTAATATATTTTTGTGAAATAAAACATACCCTAACCCACACTGGTTTTGAGGCTTTATGTAATAATGTTTGTAAAGCAGTTTCAGATGATTGGTAAAATTTGGGGTATAGTAAGGGTTTTTTTGTTTTCTTTTTGTTTTTTTAAAGATCAATATACAACCTTGGAACAAAAAGCTAAACCAGAGACTTGTATTGAGTTTTAAGAGCAAAAGTACCTAATTTGTTTGTGGGTACAAAAGTACTCTGGGAAATGATAAAGCTGTCTCTTATTGAATATAATGTACCCTTTCTCTCCTATCCAGGAAACTTTATAGCTCCTTTGTACAAATGAATTCTTCACTCTCAGGAACCAAAATATAATAAATTGGATTAAATACCTTTATGGAAAAACACTTATTTACCACTTGGAGATATTTTTTTTAAATGCTGCTAGTTCAGCCATGTCCATCTAGTTTTATGCTTTTTATTCCAGTGAGTTCTATTTTTTTAATATCCTATACACAGTATTCTAATACATGTACTACTGCATTTACTTGTATACTACACAGTCTATATCACACAGTTGGTCCTCACTCTGGAACAATCTTTTCTTCTACAATATGCCTTTCAGAAAACAAGATGTGTGGTATGCAAGAGAATACAGTATCATTCTTCATTCTATATTATTCTTTTTTCAGTGTAAGTGTAAAATGAAAAATATAGACATTTGAAAATCCGTTTCATATAAATGCAGCCCTTTGGGCTTGTCTACAAGTGAAGAGCCCCTGCAGTATAGCTGTGGTGACATTTATGCTGGCAGAGCCCCCTACTGGAGATTCAGTGTATGATAAAGTTGTTTTTGTTTCATTTTTGCCAGTATAGTCCCTGAATGACATAAGCTAGGCTGCCCAATAGACTTTTTGTTAGCATAACTTCATCTGCATCAGAAGTTTTGCCAGCATAGCTAAGATTGTAATTCTTTCACTCTTCTAGTCAACATAGTTCTCTCAGCAGAACTTTATAACATAGATTTTCCTTACTCATTCCTTGGTAGTGTTTTGAGGTTATAGACCAAATGGCTATGGAAAGTAAGCTACCATTTCATTCCCAAAAGGTCCTCCTTTATCAGAGTTTGGGCACATTAGCATGACATGTGGCAGGCCAAGCCTGTGCCAGATCTAATTAGAATTTCATAATTACTGCTAATGTTTCCTTAGTATCTAGCAGTTTAGGGTCATGTGGTGGTGGTCATTGTACAGCAGTGGATTAGAGAGCAGTGGTGCTCAACCTCCAGCCCCTTGGGCTATATCCCATGGGTGGGGCATTATTCTCTGGAAGCCACAGCAATTACCACTGTCACTACTCCCCTGCCACCAAATTTCCAGACCTGTGTGGAGCCCCACAGGCCAGATGTTAAGTACTGCTGGATTAGAATGTAGGTTATACATTCTAAGTAAGTAATAACAATGCAGTGTTTTGTTACACATAGTTCATATTAATTGTGTTGATCTTAATGTTGACTAGATTCATTCAATTTATTTCTCCTTTAGTTTCATAGAAATACAACAGAAATTATAACTTTTTTTTGACTTTGCATACCTGCTTCAAAATCCTGTAAGAAGGAGGTTAAGTATTTGGGTTGCATTACAAATACATCTTGTTTTATGGAGTTTTAGTTAACCTCAGCTTTTTTTATGGGGTAGGTTGAATTATGTTCTCACTTTAAGGATTTTTTTTTTTTAAGTTTGCTTATTCAAACAAATTTATACTTCCTTCAGTGAAGGAGGCTGTAACTAAAACATTCCATACATTTAAATTCAAAGCAGAATCTCTGACTCAATAAAATGCTTTTACAGTGGATTTATTAGTTTGATTTTGTTTTCCTATACCTGTAGCTCTGGTATACTAATATGCTCTACTAATACCCTCTACTAATATGCTTCACAGCCTGCTTAGGAAAACCAAGGATAAGAGAAGAAGGTTCTTTATGATTCAGTCAATCTTTGATGAGACTATAACCAAAATGCCCATTGTAGATCTATTTTTTTTTTTTTTTTTTTTTTTTTTTTTTTTTTTTTTTTTTTTTTTTTTTTTTTTTTTTTTTTTTTTTTTTTTTTTTTTTTTTTTTTTTTTTTTTTTTTTTTTTTTTTTTTTTTTTTTTTTTTTTTTTTTTTTTTTTTTTTTTTTTTTTTTTTTTTTTTTTTTTTTTTTTTTTTTTTTTTTTTTTTTTTTTTTTTTTTTTTTTTTTTTTTTTTTTTTTTTTTTTTTTTTTTTTTTTTTTTTTTTTTTTTTTTTTTTTTTTTTTTTTTTTTTTTTTTTTTTTTTTTTTTTTTTTTTTTTTTTTTTTTTTTTTTTTTTTTTTTTTTTTTTTTTTTTTTTTTTTTTTTTTTTTTTTTTTTTTTTTTTTTTTTTTTTTTTTTTTTTTTTTTTTTTTTTTTTTTTTTTTTTTTTTTTTTTTTTTTTTTTTTTTTTTTTTTTTTTTTTTTTTTTTTTTTTTTTTTTTTTTTTTTTTTTTTTTTTTTTTTTTTTTTTTTTTTTTTTTTTTTTTTTTTTTTTTTTTTTTTTTTTTTTTTTTTTTTTTTTTTTTTTTTTTTTTTTTTTTTTTTTTTTTTTTTTTTTTTTTTTTTTTTTTTTTTTTTTTTTTTTTTTTTTTTTTTTTTTTTTTTTTTTTTTTTTTTTTTTTTTTTTTTTTTTTTTTTTTTTTTTTTTTTTTTTTTTTTTTTTTTTTTTTTTTTTTTTTTTTTTTTTTTTTTTTTTTTTTTTTTTTTTTTTTTTTTTTTTTTTTTTTTTTTTTTTTTTTTTTTTTTTTTTTTTTTTTTTTTTTTTTTTTTTTTTTTTTTTTTTTTTTTTTTTTTTTTTTTTTTTGCGATACATGGACTATGAATTCATTTCAGAAGCCAAATACCTACCATATCACTAGTAATCAGAACAGATATTGGATTGATGTCTCAGAGCCAAAACAGTATGTATAGACCTGTACTCTGAGAGTTTCCTACTAAAAAAGTTTTTTTAAGTCTTCAGGACATGTTCCCAGGTCCTAAAGACTGTTCTGTAACCACATACGTTGTTCTCAATAAGGTGTGGGGCATCTCAGTTTTTGTTCAAATTAAGCTTGCTTAAGGTAACACAGTACTTAGTTGTTTTGAAGCACTAATATCAGCTGACATCTTACAGACTTCTAAGCTACTGTCTTATTCTTTCAAGTATGTTTAACTGGAAGCTGTGCACTATCTACAGCAGAGATTTTCTTCTTCCTGTTCCCTGTTTTGGTCATAATTAATGGCTCCAGAACTAAGCTAGCTACCTAAACAAAATGAGCACCTAAACAAAATGAGCAATGTTTTATTTCATTTCCAGTGATAAATCTTAGCTATTTCTTTTTCTGATAGGAACCAGTCTCTTCATTTACATCTTAAGCACTATGGTGTGAACTGTGATGACTGGTTATTGCGCCTCATGTGTGGAGGAGTTGAAATTAGAACAATTTATGCAGCTCACAAACAGGCAAAGGCTTGCCTCATTTCACGACTAAGCTGTGAACGAGCCGGGACCAGGTTTAATGTACGGGGAACAAATGATGATGGTCATGTTGCTAATTTTGTTGAAACTGAACAGGTATGATGCATTCTGTGTTGCTTATCTGCATCTATTCAGTGTAAACAATGTGTAGATAGTAACTAAATGTTGGCTTGTTGCGCTTAATCTGGTAATTGTGGGCCAGATATTGGTGTAGTTCTTTTGATGCCAGTTAAATTACTAACTGAGGATCTGCTCTGCATTTGTAAATTATTATACCGAATTACATGAAAGTATAAATCATCCTATGTTTTATTGCTCTATCATGAGTACATGGTTGCCAAGAGTCCCAGTCCTGCAGTTGTGTGGGTAAATCATGTCTCAGAATCCCTGCAGTTGTGTGGAGTCCCAGTGACTTCAGTGTTCCCCTAGTGAGTAGAAAATTACTCTCTCAGTTTGCTTCAGAGGGTGGTCAACAGGTAGCACTATAACTTTCTATCAGGTCACTTATTAGTTAACTGTCACGCATGGTCATAAATAAAGCTTCACTTGCTAATATTCATTAGGCTGTTGTGTTTTAGGTCTTTACTGCTTAGACCCATTTGGTCTTAAACTTCCCTTGATCTGAGTTTCTTTCCTTGGCTTCTCTAACATGATCCTTGGACACAGATTCTGTTTCCTCCTTTGCAGAGGTGGGATTACACATAGCTTAGCTGCCTGAAACAATGCTTGACTCTCCAGTTTCCTAAGTTGCTTCAACATGCTTTTATTTTCCATAACTGAAGATGCACAGAAAAATTGCAGTTTACAGAGTACTTATTCAGGGCAAAACAAAGCAGGCAAAACAAACGGATGCATGGAGCTTTGCAGCAACTTGTAAGCACAGCTACACTTCACTTAACACAAAAGATAGATCTAAATAAATAATAAAAACCCTGTATTCATTTCCCTGCCTTGTTTTCTTCACCACTCCAGTGTTCTTTGGACTTAGGTCAGTCCTCTGGGATGTCCAAATCAAAGATAGTCTTTCATTCTATCACTACCCCTGTCCCACCACTGCAGGTCGTCCTCCATTTACTACAGCAGGAGCAGCCAAGGTTAAACACAATCCCTGATATGAAAACATACCTTCACTCATGCCCAGCACATCTTGCTGAGTGTCTCTGAGTACCCTAGAGTTTCAGCTCTAGTATCAACACTAGGGATAGGGCCATGTAAACAAGTCGCAGTTACTGTGCATTAGGTTTAGTCAATGCGCAGTAACTGATGCTATTGCACAGTAGCACCGGTGCATGGGTTTTCACAAGCACTGTGCAGTAGCCTAATATTTCTGCACAGTAGCATATTGGCACAGGTTTCACCCAGCATGCTACTATGCAGTGTTATTAAGCTACTGTATAATTACTGTCTCATGTAGAAGCACACACTGAAGAGTAAGCCATCTTGCATTTACCATGGGATAAGAGCATGGGCGTGGATAGTAACATCATGATAACCAGAATTCATAAGCTGAACGTAGCTGAATTCAAATTGTCATATTACTGAATCATAGTTTGTTTTTATAACATTTGAGAGCATGTTACTTTTAGTGTGGGACTTAATTTTGAGCTTTCTGGCTAAAATAGAGTAGCAGATTTAAAAACTTTGACTAAACAATGGGTTAATGTATATTAAAACCTTCAGCATTATAACAGAAATAAATTAACGTCAAAAGTCTTAAACTAATAAACGTAGATCCATAAACTAATAAATTGTATTTGCTCATATAAACAAGAGTGGACTGAAATAAATAAATAAGGAAAAGGAAACCAAAATGCCATTCAGAATTTTCAGAGGAACTTTAAAGAAAGCCTTGAAGATGATTTTGAAAGGATGGTTTGATTTGAACATTTGGTTTTATAAGATTCTTAAATGAGATTTATGAAGAAGAAATAACATGAAACTTCAGGTCTTCTGTTATCTAACACCTAAATATTACTAATACATGTATTTAAAAGGTACATATGAAATAAGTGTTGTAAATAGTATCAGTCTTGTCCTATTACGTTTTCACAGGGGGACAAAATGAAACTCTTCTGAAGTCAAAATTAGCGTGTGGAGTATGGGCTGCTTGCTGTCAAGTAGTTTAGTTCATAAATAAGAACTTTTTAATATTACTTGTTTAAAAATAACTCTTGACAGTTCTGCTTATCCTGTGGAGTATGCAGTATATTTGAATATATTTTAGATTATTTAAAAAACATTCTTTTTCCAACTCCCCAATTGTTCCTTTGCAACAGGTGATTTTCTTAGATGATTGTGTGTCTTCCTTCATCCAAATTCGTGGATCTGTTCCATTATTTTGGGAGCAGCCAGGCCTGCAGGTAAATAGAAGATAATATGAATATAATGTTAAATCTACGTAATTTGTGTGTTAGCTGTAGTTTTTTTCTTTTAAAATACCTTCTCATATTATACCATTTAGGCCACTGGTCAGCAACTTTTCAGAGTTGCAGGCCAGAACAAACTGAACTGGGTCTGAGGCAAGCTGGCATTTTCAACCCGGCTTCTTCTGCCATCTTTCCCTGCCACCCCATCCCCCAGCTGCAACATGGGTACAGCTACTTGCTACCTGGCCCCGTCACAAAGCCAAATTGTTCCATGGTGCCCCCATTGTAGGCTATTTTGCCTACTTATTTTTCTGTTTAGGAGCCAGTCAGTGTTGCAGCTAGCTGACTGGTGGCATTGCTCTGGGGTCACTGGATATTATTTCCTCCAAGAGCTGAATATGCTTTTTCTCTAAAACTCCTAACATCTTTTGGTCTAAAGTTTTGAATTCTTCCTTTTTTAATATAAGTAATTATCTGACAGAACAGGTGGTTCTAGAACATACAAAAGGATATATTTCTCTAGATTTAGACTGCTTTGTATTATTCAATTCAAGTAATTGTCAGACTAAGAAACACTGACTAAAATATGATTAGCCCTAACATTCTTGGAAGAAGAACCTGTATTTTTAAAATTTACGAAAGAAGAATGAAATAAGAATCCTAGTAAAAAGGAATTAAAGTCAGAGTCAAGAATTAGGAATTTTTAAATGTAGTATGAAGGCCATAGAATACTTGTTTCCATTTATAGTATGGAAGGAGGGCCGCCTCTACCTGTTATAGGTATTAAGCAATTAACTAGTTAATTGCATGATTACCTTGAGACCAGTTACACATGCAAAGTATAGTTATCGTGCCATAAAAAGCTCCAACCAGCTATAAAGTTAGACCTTGAAAATGTGTATTAGCTTTATAGCTGGTTGCTATTGAGCTTTAATTTGCGCATGTAATAGGGTCTCCCCTGCAGCTGGGAGCCCAATTAGCTGCTGAGGCTCCCAGCTATGGGGCTGTACCATGCTCAGCCAGGGCTGATAGTTAAGCAACTGAGGGGCTGATAGTTAAGCAACTCAGCCCCAGCAGCTACAGTCTGGGTCTTGGCAGCACCCCTCAGCTTCCAGAACCAGTGTCTCAGGGCTGCCGCTATCTCTAAGCTCTCTCTCTCTCTCTCTCTCTCTCTCTCTCTCTCTCTCTCTCGTTGGAAGATCGCAGCATCTGAGAGGGCTTTCAGTTGTGGGAGCGTGCTTCTTTTTGGCTGCCCCTGCACTGGCAGTAAGGCACGATGGGATCTAATGCACAGTCCCATAATTGTACCTCCTGTCTTGCATGTGTCATATGGCAGGAGGCATTACTGTGTGTATCACACATTGGATCCCATCACATCTTTACCTGCACGTGTAGAGGGACCTTAGTAATTAAGCAGCAAGGTTGAAGAGGTTGAATCAAAGATATTCTTCAGAATATAGAAGATAAATCTAAGTGAAGCCAGTGTAAAGGAATGCATATAGAAAGTAAGGTATATGATGTAAAAAGAATGTTTAAGTAGGCAATTAATTTTACTCTTCTGATTAAAGGTGGGATCTCATCGTGTCAGAATGTCTAGGGGACTTGAAGCTAACGCACCAGCTTTTGACAGGTGAAGTAGTGGATACCACCCCCAGCCCCCCAACTTGATTTTTCTTAACTGAGTAGAGCTGTGGTATAGCAAAACACTTAAAGAAGTGAGCATGTGTTAAAGTTCACTTGGACTACTTATGTGCTTAAATGAATATGAATAATGTTCAGATAGCAAAATACTATACCAAATTGAGACTAACTTTTATATCCATAAATGTTTTCTTGTAATACTTTGTTTGGCAGCCTCTATAGTACAACTGAAGTTGAGTTTCATTTCATACCTGAAAACACCTGGCCCAAGTATCATGACTTCTTGGCACTGATCACATATTCCGTTAAGAAGAATTTATGCTACTATTGTCCTAATTAAATAGTAGTCAATTGCCATTTGCTGTTATTGGGTTAGATTGATTCCTTGAGAGCCATCCTAGTAAAATGGCTGCTGCCGTTAATGGAATACTTCTTTACTGTTCCAGGCAAAGTTTGATTAATGTTATATGGTATGTAATAATTATGCTAGGTTTCTACCTGACAAGGTGAGTGTGATTTTTTTTTTGTTTGTTTCTTCTGTTAACAGGCATTTCCGAACCCTTAAAAATGTATATGGCAAGCAAATTATTGTAAATTTACTTGGGGCTAAAGAAGGAGAGCACATGCTTAGCAAAGCCTTTCAGGTAAACATAGCGATTATCTGGTCCTGTGGATATTTTTGGAATCTGTTTGTCTTTTTAAAAGGCTGTTAAGTAGCCATCAAAGAATGAAGCAAGCATGTTATACTGCCTACTGTTAAAATAAAGCTGTATCCATTTTGCTTAGTCAAAGATTCTAAAAGCTCACAAAGGTAGTCCCTAGGATATAATAAAATGAAACAAATGTTGAAATAGTTGTAATTACAACCTATTGTGCTTAGTGTGTTCTTCATCTCTGCTCTTATTTTTCAGCAAAAAAACTATGTAGCTATTCACTGATTACCAAAAAAAAAAAAAAATTAGCCTCCCATAAATAGTGGTTTATGTCTAAAGAAAAATGTGTATGTTTTGTAAATATGAAACAGCTGCTTGGAGTATAGTGAGTGCTTCAGATACGCAAAGTTTTTCTCCAGAATTATATTTTAGTAATTCTTGGTTATGTTCGATGGGTATGAAGTACTTTTTGCCCAACAATACAGTAGTTTAGGCTTAAATAGAATGGTTTTCTTTAAATGAAAAAAGGACCACTATTCAGAAGAACCACTATTTTGATTGTAAACTATTTGCAAGAATTCTTGATAGTGAGTTAAATACAATAAAAAAAAATGTATAAGGCTCTAATCAATTAGAATAGAGCTTCCAGTTTTCTGTATTACTTTTATCATAGCAAAGACCACTTGTGTCACTAAGGCCTCTGGCAGACATGCAAGTGAAGACGTCATGGGATCTGATGCAAGATCCCCACAATCACACATGCACAGCAGGAGATGTGATTCTGGGATCCATCATCAGATCCCATCATGCTTTATTGCTGTGCAGAGGGGCTCCAGGATTATGATCTCAGGCTCCCTCTGCACCGGCTGGGAGTCCCATCAGTTGATGGGACTCCCAGCTTGCAGGGGCGCACCATCGTATTACAGGAAAAATGTCTTCCTGTGTTCAGTTAACGTTCTATTTATACTCTGAAGAAAAAAAATTGCGAGCTTTTATTTTTGTACTAGCTAAAATAATTTTTCTTTTTTCCCCCTAGCTATTGAGCAGTTCATTTAAATCTATTATTTCCTCTTGTTTATTTTCCAGTATTACCACGGTAAATGTATATAGAGCTGAGAATTAATTTAAGTTTAAATAGGTTGGTTTTTTTTTAAAGTAATTATTTGTTCTGATAAACTTTCTCTCTTTAAAAAATGGACATTATAATCATTCACTCTCAGTTTCTACTACTGGACTTCCATGTTGCCAGTGCTAGAATTCAAGGAAGTATTATCGGTAGTTCTAATTTCAAAATGTCCTTTTCAGTTGATGCTATTTTGAACTATACTTTCAATGTGACTGTCTATATTAATACATGATGAGCAGTAAGAACTCCAATACATTCCTTTAATCTTTTGTCCATCTTGCCTGCTTTGACAGCAACACTACTTCTAAGGTTATATGCTTCTGGCATATCAAACAGCTACGATTAAAAAAATAAAAAAAACTGTCTGCAAAAAAACCAAAGCAAAACCTCTCAACCTTAATGATCGCCTTTTAAATTCCTTAATTATTTGGTCTCATTGTTGATGCATGTTCCATTTAGTTTTGCATAAGTGGAAGGTTTAATACAAATTCTTTTATTAACCATCAGCGCTAGATGCAACTATTTTATCCTGTATGCAAGGTGATTCTTGTTGCTACAGCATTTGTTTCTATACTGTAGTTCTGGAAATGTTATCACTGTGGCTTTAAAAATATTGACAGTCTTTAATAGATATTTCTAAAGTTGGATTTCTGATTTTCTTTCCTTAGTTGTAATTATTCCATAAAACAAATAGACAGATCTCTTGAACAGGAGGCCTGTTCAGTTGAACTTGTAGCACCAAGGCAGTTTGCCATTTTACAGAGCAACTAAATGGGGGGGGGGGGGGGGTTGTTTGTTGGTTTGTTTTTTAAACATCTGACTTTTTTTTCTTTCTTTGTAAAATTCTGTCGTATGTAGTAGCAGTAACTATTCCTTTTGTGAAAGAGTGCAGCCAAAATTAATTACCAGTGTTAGCCAGAAAATACATTTCTGGTTGTCTTTTGTTAAAACTGCAATTCAGTTCAGCTAGTAGTGATTTACCACAATAACTGAGATCAGAATTTTGTTTGCAGATTCTTAATTTATCTAGTAAGTTCTTTCCTTTTAACTTATCTAGAATATGAAAGCCCAGGCTTACAAACTATTGTCTCAAGATTCTGTTCCATTGAGACCAGAAATGTGGAACTCTACCAAAGCACATTTATAGAAAGTCTTTTAAGACAAAATAGGCAGTTCAGTATCAGAAATAAGTTGTAGAATTCAGATGCAGAGTTTGATAAGGTTTCTCTGTTTTGAACTGTATCTTGGTAGAATGTGTTGCTTTGATGCATGACTATATTTGAGGTCTGTGCAGACAATTTCCTTCCTCTTACTGGCATATGTTATCAGATGACTGCTTACATGCAAAAATAATATTTAAAAAAATCACTAATTTGTTTAGGTGTTTTAAAATGCAGTTTAACAATAGAAAGCTGAGAACCAGCACCATACAACTAGGCAGGTCTCTGTAGTCACTGCCAGCCCATAAGCTGCAGTTTATATAAAAATTCTAAAATCAGAGAGCCTGTCAACAGTTCGTTTGGGGTTTTTTTTTCTATGTGGAGGTTGAGAATCCTACAAACACATTTAACAGCAGAATGTGTAAGAGCTACACTGTTTAAGGAATGCTAGCATTGCAGGTAGAACACAAATCTGATTCTGGTTTTGGCAGAAGTTCACAGTTTAGCTGTCAGTCATTTATTTATGAGAATGATGCAAGTACATACAAGTTATCAGGCTCATTTTCCTGAAGAGAAAATTGCATAGTGGGGAAGATATAGAACAAATTGATTTAGTATTTTGATGTTGGTGACATCAACTTGTTTATTGCTTGGTGTATTTATATTACTTATTTTTCCTGTCCCCAATATTAGAGCCACCTGAAAGCTTCAGAACATTCTACTGATATCAAAATGGTGAACTTTGACTATCATCAAATGGTTAAAGGTGGAAAGGCAGAAAAACTACACAGCATGCTTAAACCTCAAGTTCAAAAATTCTTAGAGTGTGGATTTTTCTATTTCGATGGAAAGGAAGTTAAAAGGTTTGACTCAGTTCCCCATTCCATTGTAATATGCTGCCACCCTGACTTTTTCATTATTCAAGCCCCAAGAAGAGAGAACCATTTCTAGTTTTTTATGTGGAATAAATTATCTTTACTTTTTTCTAAAACAGTAACTAAGGCAGAAGTATGAATCAGTCATTTTGCTTTTATATGTAATTTATGCCTTGTCTGCATGGGTTTCTAAAGTGATCCTGAATCTGTTGTTATTTGTCTTAAGTTTATGGCCACCTAAGCCATAAGTATTATTAAGCATCTAACCATCTAAGTATTATTAAGCAATACTTCTGAGCTTTTATTGTGAACTTCCAGTAATGGGGAAAATAAGTATGTTGCAAAATAAAATGGGATCATCTTTTTGAGAATGAGGAAGGGCCCGTGGAGCCAGGCAGTAGCTTTGTTTCATCGACTTTTCTGTACAAAGTTTCCAAACAGGGTAATTTTGGGGAAAATGTTGGCTTCAGTATTATAACAGTTTACTACAGTTTCAATGTCAGCCAATATGAGAACACCTCCAGTTGTTTGTTTTCTAATGGTATTTTGTTCCCCAAATCCTTCATTTAAACTAGGATTTTTATCCCCCCTAATTTCCTTACAAAGTACATATTCTGTTTCCTGGTGTCTGGAAAGGAAATTCATTCCAGTGTAATGCTTTAGTCTAGAAAGCAAAGAACACTTCAAGAAACTGAGGGTACACTGGCTTTATTTGCAAAAGATAAATTGCTTATGTCTAGTCAACACAGATGCCAAATTTATTGCTATTAGTAGAGCAAACCTATTGCTGCCAACTTTATACAGGCATTGTTTTATAATGATACTATTGCAATTATTGAACCTTAATTTACTGTTCTGCTTAAGATCTTAATGTCCTTGCCTTTGTTGATGTTTTTATAATACTGAGTTATTTCATTTTTTATCTTGTTGTACTTGGCACAGATATCAAAGTGGTACTATCAGGACAAATTGCTTGGACTGTCTGGATAGAACAAACAGTGTGCAGGCTTTCTTTGGCTTAGAGGTAGGAAAATAATACAGATGCCTAACAACAATACTTTGCATTGCAGATATTTTCTAATGCCTCTTTTAAAACTAATGAGTCAATTTAATCTTCCACATGAAAGAGAATTACAGCATGTGTAAGTCATGTGGAAGAACTTGATTTGTAGCATGACATTAGGTGCATAGGATACCAAATCTCAGTAGCTCAGTTCTTGGAACATACAGTAAAAATCTTCTGGTCTACTACTGATGTCTTCTATTCTTGTATGTTTGTTGTCCCTCATTAAGGTTCAGGCTTAAATTCCAAAGAAGGAATAGTGCTTCAGTCCTGCAGAAAAGCATATGTGCAAGGCAATTTCTGTGCATGAAATTAAACTTTCCCAGGTTTGCTCTTGCAGTAAGCATTGTGGATGATGTTTTTGGTACCCAACGGTAATTCTCTTGAAAGCTGCCACTACTCGTTGTTCAGGAAACCATAGTTACTTGGCTTCTCAGTTTTGTGGATGAGGGAAAATGTTAGTCAGGGCCAAGGTGCATCCAAATTCAGTGTCCAAATTCCTATGAAATTTCTATGAAATTTGTATTCCTGGTTGTCTGCTTACATTGAAAATAAATGTTTCTAATACTAAAAGTTATAAAGCAAAGCTTGAAAACATGAACAAAATGTAAATTGATATAATAACATCCAGTTTTCAGGCAACCTGAAACAATAGCTGTAAGGGGTTATGAACACTCCACTCTTCCATCAAATTAACTCTAAAGATAAAAATGTGCACCAAATGGAATATTGTGGGCATTGTAAATTGAATTAAATATAAAAGTAGTACTACTATAAATATTTACATTTATAATTTCCAACAAAACTGTAGCGTCCATAGACTTCAAACCAGAATTTAGCCCAAATGATTTGTGGAGTACAGAGAGTTTTGCTTACTGGGAGTTTCCCTGTCAAGTTGTATTTTAGCCTTAGTCAACTGATTTGTCCATAATTAACTGTCAAATATACTCTGATTTTTTTTTTTTTTTGCCTTTTTTCCTTTCTTTCACTGTTTTTAACTCCTGACAGCCATATATGCTTGGTGGATCTAGCCAGAGGTTGGAGTATTTAAAGTTTTGTAGCATGTTAACCGCCTGAGTTGCAGGCAGTCATGGTTTTTGAGCCATGGAGCGCAGAAAAATAAAAGGAAAGGATCCTACTTATTGGGCCCCATAACTCTGGGTGGGTTTTGAAAATCTTATTTTTTTCCCCTTTGTGATGTACTTCATTCTAGGTATAGTAAAGAAGAGCTATGTGGCTTAAAAATCCCAATGTACTTGACTAAACTGTTTTACAACTCCACCTCATGTTGACTTGCCAAGGAAAAAATTGTGATTATAACCATAAAGATCTTTTTCTTATCTAAAACCTGTTTCCAATTTGGTTTTGGGTTTGACAGTTCATTACAGATTCATATCTAGTTTTGAAGCATTCCAGTCTTGGGTTAGGCTGACATTAGGAGTTCACTGATAGAGATTTTTGGGGCCAGTACAGATAGCCGATATTTAAGGAGGCACATGGGCTGATACTTTTCCGATGCAGCTGCCTCCAGCTGGTAAGTCCGTGTGGTGGAAGGGGAGGGAGGAGGGTAGGAGGGGGGTGCAGGTCAACATCCCCTGCAATGAGGGAGGGGTCAGGGGCAGGTATTGCCCAGGCGGGGCAGGGGAGCCTGGAGCTGTGGCTTGTGCGAGGGGGAGAGGAGGGAGGTGGTTCCCGCTTCTGCCTGCACCCTGGGAGGGCACCAGGGTGGGGGTGCCCCCTGGATCTGCATGGGGTGGGGTGGGGTGGGCTGCAGCTGGGGCTGTGCGGGGCTCTGCTCAGAGCGGGTGCTGGCAGCTCTGGGAGGATGCTGCATCCACCCCAAATTTCACCGCCACTCTGCGCCTAGCACCGCAGCCACCCGGCACAGTGCTGGCTCTTCCCAGTGCATGGGTGGAGGCGGGGTGTTGAGCTGGGGCTGCGGCTGGTGGCAGTGGTGCTGGCAGCGGACTGGCAGTGAAATTGGGGGTGGATGCAACATCCTCCCAGTGTCACCAGCGCCCACTCTGAGCCAGCCTCCGCTAAGAAAAACCTACACAGCTCTGGCTGAAGCCCGCCCTGCCCCGTGCAGATCTGGGGGGACACACTCCTCCCCCCTGCCCTCCCAGGGTGCAAGCAGTGGCTCTGCCCCCCACCCCACCTTTTCCCTCCTCTTCCACCACACCGGACTTGCCTCTGTTCCTCGCTGCCTGAGTAATGTACTGCAGCTGCGCGCAGCACAGGCATTTATCAGCCAAATTATCATCCCCATCAGGCCGATATCTGATGCAGATAGTTTTCTTTATATCAGTACCGATTTCATGGCAAAAAGGTAGTTTTACACTCACTCAATTCATTGGCAGTTTTAGAATGACAGCATCTAAATTTTGTCCCTTCACACTTGAGTAAATCTGAAGTGAAGTCAGTAATTTTATTAGAGCATATAAATTGAATTTATCTGTGTAGGAGGCTGAATTATCAATTCAGTTAAAAATCTGCAAGATGGAAGTGTAAAGCTAGCGAGAAGCAACCTTTTCAGTCTTTTTGAGTTTCTTTAATTTCATTTAAATGAAATAATTTCTTAAATGTATATTAAAATAAAAGTGAGGCAGCCATGCTCTTAGTTGACACACCAGGGAGAGGACTGAAGTTATAAAGCATGAGCTTTGACACCTCTCTGCATTAGGGCAGATCTAAATTTAAACCTTATATAATTTTACTCATACTTTTATTGGGGGGAAAAAAATTAATCCTAATCAATAGCGTCTGTAAGAGTAGGGATGGAAACTTACATTCATTAGTAAAATTGTAGCAAAAATATAGTGAGTTGCAGAAGTGTCTGCTCTTGAGCTGAAGGTATTCAGAATTCATACTATGTATATTTCTAGAGGGTTACTTGCCAGACATGCTACCAGTATGTTACAGATGCATTGAGGAAGCTTCTTTTTCTCTTTCCATGACTGTATCTCTACATCCCTCCATGATTGGTCCTTTGACTGTTTTATTGGTCAACAGCCGCACACCCCCCCCCCCCCCCCCCCCCCGTGGTGGGCGCGCGCGCGGAAGCGCAAAC
>NW_005842581.1:915027-928416 GCF_000455745.1 Alligator sinensis
CTCCCAGCACTGCCAAGCCTACAGACCATGCCCCCCTGCCCCAGCTGGACCCCCGCTTGCTCAGCCGGGGTGGGGGGTACGGGCACAACAGTGCTGAGAGCAAGGGCTCTGCACTGCTGCCACTTTTCCAGCTAGGGCGGTGGGATATGGGATGCGGGCGTAGCAGCACTGAGAGTGGGGGTCTGCCCTCCTGCCGCTTGTTCAGCCGGGGCGGGGGGCACAATGCAGACGCGGCTCGCTCTGGGCAGAAGGGAGCTAGCCTCCCAGAGCACAGCCCCAGCCTAGCCTGCCCCATGCAGTCCCAGTCCCTCCCTCGCTGTGGGGGTGTTGATCTGCTGCCCTGCCCACCCTCCCCCATGCGCCTTCCTTTCCCTTCTCCTCCCACCACAATAGACTTACCAGCTGGAGGCAGCTGTATTCAGCATGGTGAGGACTGCTGCCTGTTTAATCTGTGGACAGATCTCTGAAGCAGCGCCAAATCTTCAGATCCAGTTAAGCTGAATTAAATCAGGACAGTGATTTGACCTAATAGGATTGAATAATCTAATCATTGTCCCTCTGAATTGGCCAAATCTGAATCAAATAGTTGCCGCTTCTCACAGGCCTAAAGTCTGGCATGGCAGGAGCACCATTTTTGGGATAGTGCATAAAGTTCCTCAGATCCCAATTGCATCATTATTTTAAGAGATTTTTCAACTCCTTTCAGCTGCAGATGACGGGCATCTGCAGGTAGTTGCCTTCCAAAAGTGGCAGAGGGAGCTGATGTCTGGAAGGAGAGATCTGAGGACTACCTATGGGCCACATGTCACTTGTTTGACACCTCTCTGCGTTAGGGTAGCTGTGAATTTAAACTTGTATAACTGTACTCATACACATTTATTGAAAAAAATGAATCCTAATCTATAGTGTTTGTAAAAGTAGGGATGGAAATTTATATGCATTAGTAAAATTGTAACAAAAATATAGTGAGTTGCACAAGACGCTCAACAGCCACAAAGCATTATTGTTGTCATGCTCTGATAGTAAAGGTCAATGTGGCTTTGTTTGTTTGTTTGTTTTTGTTTTTTAGGTGAGAATTTCATAGGAAGAATATAAACTGCTCTTCATTTGGATGCTTTGAAGACTCAAAGACCAGAGAATCAAAGTTTATGAAATTACCATAGATATTTTTTTTTAAGATCAAAACATTTTAAAGGCCAGCTCTCTGTTTCCATATTACTGCTTCTGGTTTGAGTTTTTTTGGAAAACTAAATGTTGTTGCTATTATATGTGATGTTCTTGTGAAGAAGGATTTCTTAATCTGACAGGGTGTCAGTTTTCCCAGAATGTAATGTTAACATCAACAAACTTATACAGAGAATTTGACTGAAATTTTTAGTAGCTATATTTCATGAACCTTCTTATAAATGCTTCCTTTTAACTGTTCCAGATGCTAACAAAACAACTGGAGGTTTTAGGATTAGCGGAGAAACCTCAGTTGGTTACTCGCTTTCAGGAAGTTTTCCGGTCCATGTGGTCTGTGAACGGTGATTCTGTCAGTAAAATATATGCAGGAACTGGAGCTCTTGAGGGAAAAGCTAAGGTAAAGCACATTTAATCCTAAGCATTCAGCTGTGATCAAAGTATGTTTCATTTTACCCCAAGTATAACAACCAAGAGGTTTTTCTTAAAATGTACATTTTATAATGATCCAATACAGTTGGGACTAAATGAATTGTCATTATAAAAAAATCTAACTTGCCAACCGACTCCTGTTCCACTAGCATCTTGCCTTCAGTTCTTTGCCTTCTGTTCCTTGTCAGTACAATTCTATAGCAAGGGATGAGACTCAGAAGAGTCACCTCTAGATATGCAATCCAAATGTACATTTAAATCCAGGAATTTTTTTTGGATACTTTAAGTTTCTTTTTTGTGTTTTTCTGTATTGCTGTATTTTGAGAATAACACTTCCTCTCAAAAATACTTTTAGTTGGAAATTACTGTTGTGTTTTTTCTCTTATTGGTTTTGCCTTAGCTTTTCATTTTAGTATGTTAATTTGGCAAGATCATCGTTTTTCAGTTTGTGTCTGTAAATTGTCTCTAGTTTTGTGGTTACTCAAAAAATCCTTCATGTCTAGATTTGTCTGTCTCTGGTTATAAGCAATGCTGTGCTACATTTGCTAGTGTATTCAGATTACTTCTTCAACCTGTTTTGTCCCTTTTAATGCATGTATTGGACAGCTCTACTTTTTCTTCTAACAAATAACATTGAGGTTTAACTTATTCTCATAATGTTTCTCTTTCTCATCAGGTGGTCTGTAACAAACTAATGTTGAGCCATAAAGACTATCCCTAGCTCAGGGGTGGGCAAAATGCAGCCTGCAGGCCAGATGCAGCCTGCCCGGCCATTCTATCCAGCCCACGGGGCCCCTAAAAAATGTAGAAAATTAATATTTATCTGCCCCTCACTGCCTGTCATGCGGCCCTCGATGGCTTGCCAAAACTCAGTAAGCGGCCCTCCACCCAAAATAATTGCCTGCCACTGCCCTAGCTAGTTCTTCTGAGATGTCATTATGCTCATGCAGTTCTTTTTATAAAGAATAATATGCATTTAATTCTTTGATCTCCACTTTCTATTTCGTCATATCGTGTAATAATTGTGATTGAACTATACTTTGTCTTTCTCACTATATTTCAGAAAATCCTTAAGGTCAGAAATCCTTCTGTGCCCATACAGCTGTTATGGCAATAGGCTTCTTAAAAATTAAACAAGTGGCCAAATTCTCCCCTTTTGTATTGGTACATGCAAGACTCATTGATTTGGGAGCTACTTGAATTTTTCTGAGAGTAGGTTTAAACCTTCTGCAAGATTACACTGAGCAAAATAATTTTGGGGTTTCTCTCTGTTTCCTGACTTAATTCCAGCTTTGACCTTCTATGTTTAATATAATGCTTCCTTGTCATCTTTCTTATTTTATTAACCCTCCTGGGGTCTTTGGAGGCACACTATTTTGCTTCTATCTGAAAAATTATATCTGTTCCTCAAACAAATGTTAAACTTTTTTGTTAGCAAAAACACTTTGTTCAGATATTGTGCATTCTTCCTTGAAAGAGGGCTGTCTATTCCAAAAGGAGTGCTAATGCTTCGCTGGGCCCTTTTTTTTTCATAATCCAGGTCCCTCATGAATAGGGTGATCATATGTCCCAGTTTTGCTGGAACACTTTCACAGGCTGGTCCTGGCCATTTGAATAAGTCCCAGAATTGCAGTGGCATAGGGCGTAGTCTGACAGGGAGGTGGAGCAGCATGGTGCACCAGGCAGGCATCTCTGCTAATGCTGCTGTGCAGGAGCAAGGAAGGTGGACCAGAGCAGACACTACCCCACCCACAGGTGCCCAGCTTGGTTCCTGAGCAGAGGTGGGAGGCAGGCTAGGCTGGGTACCACTCTATTCTGCCAACCTTATTCTTGCACAGCAGCAGCAACAGTGCCTGCCTGCCTGCCCACCTGCCTGGCACACCATGCTGCTCCACCTTCCTGACGAATCATACCCTCTGCCTCTGCCTGCAACAGCGCTGCTGACTTGGGTGGTGTGGGGGAGTGGACAGTGCCCTGGGTTTCCTTAAAAATTATATAGTCCCCCTTCTCATGAACTATTTTCTAGCAGCAGTGCCATGATAATACTTCTTATAAGCTCCTAACTTAGTTTCTCAAACCCAATTTAAGTTTTCTACCCTTGTCGCTTATGCCATTTTGTTTCTTCAAAGGCCAAATGTACTTAAGTAGTTGTGCCAACTTTAGATATCAAAATATTTTCTTTGACCTAAAATGTATAAATATGGAGTGCATTTATATATTGAACAGTCCACTTACAATAATTACTATGCTTATTTACATCTAACTCTTTAACTGCTTTTTCTTTTGCTTTCTCTGGGTTCCTTTCAATTATTTGCCTGATATATGAATGGTGAGTGTGGGTTTTTTGATCATGTCATACATTATAAGTTATCTGGTAGAAAGGAAGCAACATAAAATATTATGGCAAAATAAATTTTTTCCATCAAGTACGTCATCCATCATGTTGCCAGTTTACAACTTAATAGTTACAGTACAATCATTCACTTTGCTCATAGAGGGTATACTTTACAGAATTTAATACAGGGATGATTGAGCCAGTTCTTAATTTTTTTAAACGATAGTGTGCACTAAAGTGCTCTTAATAAACCATTCAGGTCACAATTATTCAATACTTTCTCGAAAGAATGTAATCCCATGCAGCATCCCCAAAGGAGTACAGAGTCTACACTTCATCAGAGGCATTCACATCGCTATAGCATATGTGGACACAAGCATACACCACGATCAGAATTTACATTTATGCATAACATGACATTGATATAATATTTTATAATAGGTCTCTCCGTCTGTCATTTTTGTGGCTGTGAAGCATATCTATTTAAGCAGTACTCGCTGTGCATGCAGCAATTTGTTGAATTGTCAGAACAGCATACATAACTACATTATAAATATCTAAATGTCTGACCCACACAAGGTATCTCTAGTATCAGTTGCACTCTTGTTAGGTTCTTTTTTAGTTCAGGTAGTGGAACATTCTTCTCTTGGACCCAAAAGTCTATCCCCTTCATGCCACTTGTGTGCAGTGTGACCAGTGACAGTGATATATCTGTGTTTACATAGCTGTGTAAGTTCCTTCCAGGATACTGCATGAGGCTTTCATGTTTTTTAAAATTTAAATTTTGGGTCTTAATAGGTTGAAGTTCTCCCTTTTTAACAGATATTTCTGAATGGATATATACATATATGTATGTACCATGATGTTTTGGCACAAGTGCTTGTTCATTCCTCACTGTTTGGGGGAAAACCTGAAATTCCATAGCATGGTCTAAGCATTACTTTATGGTTTTGGGTTTTTTTTTGTGAAGGTAAAGAACATAAAATTTAATGTGGTTTTCCTTCTTTTATGTAAATGTTTCTTGACATCTGTTTTATGGCTTCTGCATAAGGAAAAAGACAATGCAGACATAGTACAATAAGCCCAGAAGATGGTTTCATTTTAAAACTTAATTTGACTCAGGTTATTGACGTATTTTAATATGGTGAATGAATATTGCTAATATTTTGTGAGTGATATCCAACATAAAACATTTTATACATGTTCCCCTTTAACAGGCTGGAAAGCTGAAGGATGGTGCTCGTTCTGTGACCAGAACGATTCAAAATAACTTTTTTGATAGCTCCAAGCAGGAAGCCATTGATGTTTTGTTATTGGGGAATACCCTAAATAGTGACTTAGCAGATAAAGCACGGGCTCTCTTAACCACCGGCAGTTTACGTGGTACGTGTCTTTCAGGATTTTAATATCTGTTAACTATTGCTGTAATATAATATGCAAGCTGTGTTTCTAAGCAGTATCTGGGAGTTAGTGTCAGTTAATAGTTTGTCTCCTTAGGTTAAAAAAAAAGTGGTGTGCTTTACTAACATTTCTAAACTAATATGCACTTATTTCTTCACCTTTGGGATTTTGAGACTAATTCTGGGATGGGGGTGACAGGGATAACTGTGTACTCTCCATTTTTAGAAAATGGATAATTTTATTAGCTAAGTACTTTAATTTTAATAGCTTTTAGATATTCAAATTTAATAATTTGTTAAAGTCCTTTATCTTGTTGTAATTGATGAGTATAGTAACTGTATATCTAGTAAACCAGGAAATTTTCCTTTCTCAACATGTTCTCCTTTTTTTTTGTTTGTAGCTAGATGCCATCTTTCATTCTGTCTCATACTCACAGTGAAGGGAATTCTCACTATGTAAATATATTCCCAATAAATTTTGTTCAAGGACTTTGGAAACTACCTATTTTGTTCTAGTATTTGACTTGGGAGTGATTTATTGCAAAATCAAATTTTCAATTAAAATTGCAATTAGAGCTGGTTGGGAAATTTTCTAAAGAATGTCTTCAATGGAAAATGTTAATTTGGCAAAGATGAAACTTTTGCTGGGAATTTACAAACCAGCATTAGAGCTGGTGTCTATAACAAGTTTTTTCAGGACTTGGAATTTGCAGTCCAAACCAGAGAGAGGGAAGGTGCCCTTATCTCATAGTGGCCATTATCTTACTGTTTAGCACAGTGGTCTCAACCTTTAGTTGACTCAGGGTACAACTTAAGACACCCGTTGGAAAATTCCAGCCCTTACATGTCACTCATTTTTTGACTAAGGAAAAATAACAAAACAATTCTTTTGTTACAAAAAACTCAGGACCTCAACAGGACAGAATGGTTTTGATACTGGATTTTGATTTGAAATCTCTAGGTTTATCTTGTGAACTGTATGTTCGTGTTTGCATACCTAACAGTGCTAATATTGTATGTCACCTTGTGGCACCCTTAAAATGATCTTCTGGCACCCTAGTTAAAAATAATTGGTTTACCAGGTACACCTGAGATTTGGGAGACGGGGTCAGGTAGCCTGTTCTGCCGTACTTGGACCTCAGTTTGTTGCATTCCAGGTGGAATAGGTATAGCCCACGTGTAATCACTGGGCTTCATAGTGTCTGTCTCTGGTTCTTGTTTGGAGGAGTTCCTCTACTCTTACATAGGTAGTTATTGGTTGAGAGAGAGAGAGAGAGCCTAACTCTGTCAGTCATTAAGGCACTTATCTGGGATATGGGAAACTGATATTAAAGTCCCTCGTTTGAACCAGTTTCAAATTCCTGCTTTGCCAAGACTTCAGCATCCCAGGGAGATGCTCTAACTTTGGGATCACTTGCTTTCATGAAGTGAGTAACATGCTGTTTCTCTAGTTCTCACCAAAAACTTCAAAAGTTTTAGATTCATCCCAATGCAGAATGGGACATCTGGAAAATTCAAACTCTTTGGGGATGGAAAAATCACTTCTGCCCGGCTCTACTTGCAAGTCTGGGGAATGATTCACAATCCTGAATAAGGCCGTTATTCCTTCACCTCTGTTTCCTGTACTTTGCACTACACAAGACTGCAGCCTTCCCTGCAGCTGAGGAACACCATTTGGGTCTCGAAGAGTAATTCTGTCATATGTGAAATTGGCTAAGTGCTCTTTTATACTGATCTTTCCCTTTTTTTTTTTTTTCTGAATCCCACTCCCAAATGTGGTCCATCAGCCCAGGGGACAAATCATCTTGTTTATTACATGTGGACCTTTTGCATGATCAGGTGGTCATTAAGGTTGTTTTTAATCTTTTGTGTGTGTCAGGATTTTGCAAGAGATGCAAAAATATGCAATTATCTGCTATAAAAGTTGCATTTCAAAATATAATAAGAGTTTTTAAAAGCATAACCATTTGTTTGTGTCTATTAATTTACTCTTGTTTCCTTCTCACTGCATTCCTAGTTTCAGAGCAGTCATTGCAATCAGGTACAGTATATTAAATCAAGCCATAAACAACTGAGCAATTATTGTTCTTCAATTTTCAAGTCCCTGATGGTATAATTTGGGAAACTGAGGAGGAGAACTCTCTTGCTTTAGTGATCATTTGGACTTTGCACTCCTGTACTGCAAACATGGGGCTAGGGTGAAAGGTTTAGGAGGGAAGAAGAAAAAAGTATTCAGTTTGTATTGTAGCACAAATTATACATTAAATTTTCTGTCTGTTTTTATATCCAAGCAGATGCTTCATCCTAATCAAAAATAATTTTTCCGTGATTTTTATAATCAAATGTTTCCATTAGCTTAAGGAGTTAAATTCAATGGCAGTAGTATCTTTAGAAAAAGTTACTACTTTTCTTTTTTTGCAATTTAGGAGTATAAATTGTCTTTAGAGAATCTCCACTATTGGCTGTGTTCTTGCACAGAATTGACCTACTTCAGAATGTGCCCTAGATAAGATCTAATCAGTTCCCATCTCTCTCCATCATGTGACATACTTTTGCTAACTTTAAACCATAAACTCCTCCTTTGACTGGAGGGTTCTATACTGTAGTTATATGTTACCTTAAAGCTAGGATCCTAACATTGAAGAGTAATACATTTTATTTAGGTATGTTTTTTCCTGAGGATACAACAAAACATTTTACAAACGTGAAATAAGCCTCACGATTCCCTACAGGTATAAGAATCCAAGCAACGTTCCTGCTTTGTTGCGAAGTCATTAGCAGAATATAGAGTAAAGGAGTAAAAACATGAAAGCATTGGAATATAAAGTTCTAGACTTGCAACTGTATGCACAATCAAGAATCTGGACCTTGAGGTAGATGTACACATGCAGTCACTTTACAGGTGTCATGAAGTTCTTCCATTCTATAAAGTATTGTGGAAATCCTTTGGAAATGTTTCCTCTAGCATTGAGCTACTCCTACAATTATAAACCACTTCCATATTCTGTAGCACTTTATATAGAACGGATGCTGCTATTGCTTTGCTAATCCAATTAGTTCTTTAGCACAGGTGATTAAGTGCTAACAGCTCACAGCAGAGGTCATTACAGCTACACAACAAATCTTTTTTAAAATGCTTTACACTTGACATTTGTATTAAAAGAATGTCGTGCTTACCCAGTGAAGCACCCAAATATTAGGAAATTACAGAAATAATGGACAAGAGTACAAAAAAAATCAGTATTTATAGATTAATATAAACATATATTAATATGCAATATGATGATAATTATAACAGTATATAAGTAAGTATATCTAATACAAAAGATAGGTGCAGTCCTGCATCCTGTAACAGCAAATCTCCCCTTAAACTGACCAAAGAGTGGATTACAAAATTAAGTCCAAATCCTGCCATTTTAAAATATCACCTACATACCTTAACTTTTGCATGTGATGTTATACTTGTAAAAGGACAAGGTCACAATGTATAAACATGGTAGTGAAGTTTTGTGAAAGTAAGGCATTTCTGACTATCCTGATGAAGAGAAAGGAATGTCTTATAGTATGTAGGACCTGGGCTGGTAGAGAAAGCACAATATTGAATCTATGCCTTCATATAAAATCTCCCCCAACAAGGACTGTTGGCTCCCTCTCATTGTGACATCTTTGAACACTGCTTCCGTGACCTCCTGATTTTTATCTGAAAGCCAGTCTCTTTTATGTAAACAGTAAAGTTGCATCACCTTTGTATTATGGGACAGTTGAGAAGTGTTTGTTATCACCCATCTGTGCAGCGTACTATTTCCTGTGCCCAGAAACTGCTTTTTTATTCAGCTAGTCCAAATGCACAGATGTTTGAATTTCAGTCCACGTTTAAAATGCTTATACAACAATTTGAGTTTTGACTTCACTGTTCTCCATGTAGGACCAGGTGAAATTGGTGATTTCAGTGAAGCTGGTTCAGATGCTTAGTTCCCTGGGGGAAGAGAGGTGGTGGGTAGGAGGGAGTACATAGCATCTTTCAGCAAAAGCTCTTTGCTTACCTTCTAATATATTCTGCATGGCATATCAATTAACCCTTTGCCTGAAGCATGGTGACTATTACCCAAGGCCTTGACTACTTAAGGAATAGATTCTTTGTAAGAAAGATAACCCTAAAAATTTTAATCAAGAACTTATTGCTGGCTTGATCAAACTTTTTCACTGTTACTTAAATATTGAAAGCTTTTTGCTTATAACTGCAGCTAAACATGCAAGTGGTTTACAATTAGAGCTTTGATCATTCAGTTTCTTCCTCAGACTTCCTCTGAGTTGTGGAGGGGGGAAGGGGGGTGCTTATTAGTCCACATTGCAACCCTGTGTTACTTGAAACCAGTAAAACTAGAGCTTTTAAAATATGAAGTCCGAAGGAGGTCTTAGGTAATATATTTTCAAAATAATGGATCGACTGAAATTAGCAGGGGGGTTTTAAAGCCTCTTGATTACAGTACATATTGACTTTTTTAATTGTGATGTCACCCTCTTGAACTACAAGAATCTTTATTTTATAATTCTCTATCGGTGGCATAAGTGTCAATTACTCTTTTAAACTATTGATTTAATAGTTTATTAGTGGCCAGATCTACCTCCTAAACGTGTGTATTAGAGAGGGCCTGTGTACTAAAATGAATCGGAAAATATGTACGGGCATTTGTATTGTATTACAAGATAGTCTTTAGTATTTAACTTGCAGTAGCTTAAGTTGTTATTTTAAAACATTCCTTTAAAAAAATTCTCTAATATCTGCAGACGGTGCATTGCAGGTAAATACTTAAGATAATTACTTGGATTGTAATGTGGTAGAATAAAAGCAACAGATTACTGGAAGGAGAAAAAGTTATACATACCCAAGGAGATGATATGTGCAGAAAAAGCTACAGACCAGTGAAAGCAAATGTACTCATGCAATTTTAGGAATATTTCCTGTGTTCCTCTTTATCTATTTTAAATTAGTCCAAAAATCATTTTTGGATTTAGACGATTTTCTAATTTATAAGAATTGCTGCTATCCTCTTAAGTTAGGACCCAATCCAGAAAGGAAATCTAGCCATGAGAGGTTCCTGCCATATCGGTGATTAGATGATGAATATCATTTTGCAACACATCTTAAAAGTTTCTTGGTTGCAAATCTCCTCTCATTTAATCTAAAGTAGTTGGCATAAATAAATGTGCATATTGCCAGTGAGGGTTGTATTGTGAAGGACTACAGTTCCAAGTTTCATTTATAAACTCTGATAAGCTTACTTGAGATACCACCTTCAGTAAATCATGCAGGCACTCAAAAATGTGATCATGCTTGGATCATGAGTATTGGCTTTTTTCCCTTTAAATGTTTGGATGCTTCCTGTGGCTCTGCTAGACCTTCTTTTCAGTGAGGCTCAGATGCTTGCTTGGTTTCCCCTTTGTCCAACTTCGATACTTTTCTATCTTCTGCTATGCTCTTTGACTTGAAGTTGAGCAGATAGATTATCATATTAAGAATGACATTCTTAACAGTGAAATAGGTAATAAACTCAGAATGTCATTGTTTTGATTTGTACTGTGCTTTACATTTGGAACGGTTTTCTTACACAACTATAAGAAGGGAGATTTTACTGGTTTTTTGTTTTAATTTCCAGAGCACAAGATGCCAACTGGAGGTGTGGAGGGAGGGGATTTAGCTCACCAGAATACTGGTGTTTTCTCAGGGCAGTACTAGGTTAAAAGGGAAAGGAAATACTAAGGAAAAACATTATCTCTGGTGTGCTGTCTGCTGTTTTGATAGCACATTCAAACATGATGTTGCAGATGTATCTTAAAGCTGGTAATAGTAACCTGCAGCTTTTTCACTGTGATTTTAAAGGAAAACTACAAATAATTATTTTGAGTATTTTGGTGTATACATCTAATTATGAAAAAGTGTAGTTCACTCAAAAAAAGCATATCTTCACGTATAACTTAACTCATCTCACACAGAGCTATCACATGCTGAACTAGCTGATTGTCTTGTCATCTTTAATGTTTTTATTCTCACACTAATCATTTGAGGCAGTGGTACTGCTGCCATCCCCATTTTATGGAGCAAGGAGTTGAATCCAGGTATCTTGAGTCCCAGGATAATGCCCTATGCACTGGACCATCCTCTGTCATCTGATTTAAGAGTCGGTTCCCATTTATAACAAAAAAGAAATGAGACTTTCAGCTTTGTTGATGTCTATAACTTAGCAGTGATATTTGAAAGCAGCTAAGCTGAATAAAATTAATCTATTAAAGTAGGGAAGCTTATTTTTATTTTCACTTTCACCTGTTGTTTAAATGCACTCAAAACAAATAAAGAAAGCTTTCAGATTTCCAAATTAATTATTTTAAAACAAGTACAATTACTGTGAATTTAATCAACAGAACATTTTGTTGGGGTGTATCATCAAAAATACTGGCTTCCATTGGCAGATATCAGTCACGTATGTTAGTTTTGCTGACATATTTCTAAAATGGTTTTGAAAATTCAATTATGAGTAAAATTTCAAATAATAAAATTAAGAGCAACTCCAAAGCATTACAAATTACTGCAGTTTTCCTTCCCATTAGTATCCTACTCAGACAAGTAAATATGTCAGTATTTTCCATTATGAAGTGCATCACTGTGGTGTTCAGTGTGTTTCAATTTGCTTCAAACACTGAAAATTTTGTGTGCGCACAAATGTTGCTTTGGTGTGATTTTGTTTAAAAGGAGAAATTGTATTTATCAAGTTTTGTGGAAGTCTTATGTAAGCTAATGTGTGTTAATGTTTCTACAGCATCTGTAAAAATCCTAAAGAATATGTGTGAAAACTTTTATAAGTATGCAAAGCCCAAAAAGATTCGAGTCTGTGTCGGAACATGGAACGTCAACGGCGGGAAACAGTTCCGCAGCATTGCCTTTAAAAACCAGACGCTCACAGACTGGCTTCTTGATGCACCAAAACTAGCTGGTGTCCATGAATTGCAAGGTGGGTCATATATCTTCATGTTCCTTTTTGCTTGAAATATCTGTGCTTAATGATTTTTAATGTGCTTATGATATCTGATAAATATGATAAATATCTGTGCTTATGATTTTTAATGGATCCTAAGAAATGAAAATATGTGGATAAAATATGTTTTTAAATGTAATTGTAAAGAACAAATAATCTCTTTTTAAAATTTAAATATAGATCGAAGAAGCAGGCCCATAGACATATTTGCCATTGGATTTGAAGAAATGGTAGAGTTAAATGCAGGAAACATTGTAAATGCCAGGTGAGTGATACCATATACACAGCTTCAGTTCATTTGATACAAATGGCGTTTGCAGTTTTTGTTAATATATTAAATGTGTTAACAATCTCATTTTGTAACATGCTTGACTGATTTCAGATAAATTTTTGTCCAGTTACTAGCAGCTTCTGCCAAGAAGCATATGCCTTGGCTCAGATTTCCCCTGGGGAAACAAAAAAGCAATGACCCACCAAAACTGTCTGCAGTATGCCCTTACATATCAAAACAGTTAATTAAACAAAATCTTGGGACTAGCACTCTCAACTCTTGCACTGTTTCCTTCTTTAAGCACTCTAGAAGTAGTGCGTCTTGGATGTTTGTCTTGTTCCACAGTTCTTGTGTACTCCCACTTCAGTGGGAGAAGCTACTGGTGATGAGAATGTGGAAGGAACCCTTTTTGAAAGCCCTGTTTCTTAAGTGGTATGCAAATGCTTTTGCACACTTTTTGCATAAGATTCCCTAGTTCTTACAAGGAACTACTCGTCTAACTTTGGTTTCTTCTTTGCTGGAGAGAGCAGAAAGGACCCTTGACTATATTCTGATTTATTCTTAATGTATGGTTAGCTGTATTAAAGTTTGTTTGTCATTTAAGTTTTTTAATGTAGATCTGAAGGGAAATTTTCTTCCTAAAGGTTCCTCAGGGCTTGTCCTAGCACAGGGAACATAGTTTCATAGTAGCTAGGGTCAGGAGGGACCTGAACAGATCATCTAGCCTGACCCCCTGCC
>NW_005842581.1:928739-942544 GCF_000455745.1 Alligator sinensis
GTACTGAACACAGTACTCCAACTGCAGCCGGACCAAAGTCGCATAGAGGGGGAGTATCACCTCTCTGGACTGGCTTGAGATGCACCTTTGGATGCATGACAAAGTATGGCTATAGTTATCCAGGCTAGAAAGAAATTGGGAAGTGCACATTATGACCAATCTTAGAATCTGATGCTCTTTGCTGTGTTCTGTATGTCTCAGCAATTTCACCTCAGAATATGTAGAGAAGTGTATATGCAGGGCTTTAATCTTCCCTTCCCATTAAATTACCAGGAAAAGCACATAAGGACTTAAGCCTTCCAAAGCCTCACAACCTTGAGGACAGGCAGGCGGACCTAATTTCACACTTCCCTCTAAAACATTCTACCTGTAGGCCAAGACCACTTTTATTAGAGTCCAGGACACTCATGCTTGTGTTGATTCTGTCAATAGTGTCTATCAAGAGATCTGTGCCAAGTCTTTCACATAACATTGTTGGATAATTCAAGTTTCCAGCATGTGCTATTTAAGGGCGTTTGTACACATGCTTGTGCCATAGCACCAGGTACTTTCAAAAGTGCCCAGCGCTGTGATGCATACAATTCTATAGGCAGCGAAATGCACGTTGGCATGCAGAAAATGGTGGTGGCACACTTCTGAACTGAAACACGTCGTAGATGTTTTATTTCAGAAGTGTGCTGCTGCCTTTTTCTGTGCGCTGACCCACATTTTGCCACTTATACAACTGCATGCAAAGCAGCACAGTGCGCATCAGTTTGCATGTGGAGCAGACTCGATTAATTGAGTCTCCTCCAACCCGCTGGATCTCCAGCGTGTTGTGGGACGAAATGATGTGCATAAATGTCCTAAGGTTCCAATGATATAAACCAGTCCCTGTGCCTGTAGCTCCTTCTCTGGCATCTACCCTCTCATCAAGTTCTAAAGCTGTTTCCAAAGGAACTTGTCTGCCTGTGGAGACAGAAGCATCTTTTAGTATGGCCTAGTAAGGTTCTGAAGTTCTTCGTTACTGATATTGGCACCAGATCACTGAGACTATTTTAGCCTTTTTACCAGATCTCAAATTTCTGACTCCTGGAAGTTGTTTTTAGGGTGTCTTCAAGCTACTGATGTGATCTTATTGTGGGTGTCCCTTCAGTCACAACTGGAGGCAGCACAGTCCAAATCTCCCCTGTTAGTACATCTAGGTTTCAAGGGAATGCCCCATTGACTGCATCTTTACATAAATTTTGCATCCATGCTGATCTGATGCCTACACCAATGTTTACAGACGACAGTACAAGTGTTTACATTGATTTGAAGAAATGGTATGTCAAGAATATCACTTGACAGTATGATCTCTGGACAATTTCAAGCATTTCAGGAGTTGCTTGGAAGGATAGTCACTTTACAGCTTACAATTAGGACTTTTGCAGTGGAATGAATAAATGGACCTTGGTGACTATCCTTGAGTGTAGACTGAGGTAACAGTTTTACCTTTAACTGCTTATACCTGTATTACTTGATATGACATAGTTGTAACGTTTGCATGGATCTATAGCAATGCAGCCATAACAAAGCCATTTTAATTTTAACTTTCATTCAGAATTAAAATTAAGGTATTTAGCTAACTAGGTTTAGCTACAGGATCATGCAGCTATAACAGTTATATTGTAACAGTTGATGTGCACTCCTTAGTGGTTACTCCATCTCCCCTTTTAAAGTGGTTAAAAAGGTATGTTTGTCCATAGCCCATGTTAGGGGTTGGTGACCTGGCAAAGGATATTTAGCTGATTTGGTTTTATTTTCCCTGTTCTTCAAGAAAAGAGCATATAGTCTCCCCTATGTTTGTTTTTGTCAGCTGCATCCTGCTCCAAACTTTTTGGGAATGTCTACTGTTCAGAACAGATATAAGTAGGCTGGGCCTTTGCTTTCCACTCTAGCTGACAATTTAAGGGGAGAAACTGACATCCTTAACTGTAAGGAAGAGTCCACAGTTCCTCCAAAGGAGGACAATGGCCAGTTAGAACTTTACAGCTGTCCTTTATGGGGTGTCCATCTTGACTTCCTTCCCAACAAATCAACAATAGACACCTAAAGCATTACTTACCAACCACCCTGAAAGCTCTGTAAAATGCCTCAAACGTATTGATCTGTGGTTTCTGGAGTAACCCTGCACCGAGATTTTTTTACTTTACTACTCCAGCCTAACATCAGTAGCTCAGAGAAAGATGTAAGACTTATCTTTCACGGACAAGGGCTGTTTCATTGAGAGAACTGATGAAATGCTAGAGAAAGTAAGTACAGGAAACCCTTGCTATTCGCAGGTTCGGCATTCACAGTTTAAAATATTCACGAATGCCAAACCTGCATTTTAAATGCACTGTATACACTTACAGGAGGTCCTCAGGAGCTCTGCGCTTGCTGCTGCCGGGCTTCCACCACTGTGCGTGCCCCCCCCCCCCCCTGGGGGCACTGTATTCATGAATGCAGGCTGCATTCATAAACACAATGCCTTATTTGCGGATTTCGCTGTTCACAGGGGATCTGAGAATGTATCACCCACGAATGGCGAGGGTCGCTTGTATTATGGCCACAGCTAGATCCTTGGGGTCTTCCAGATCTTTCTCAGGTCTCAAACTCCTCTCAGTCCTTTGTCATCTGATCCAGTCCTCAAGTTACAATGGAAGGGTGGAGTCATAACTTGTGAGCTGTTCTTTTCTACTGAAATTGTAATCCTTTCCTAAATTGGCCTGCAGGAAAAGGATGGTCTCAGCCAAAAACAAAAACTTCAGTCTCTCATTTTTGTACCCATCTTCTGCCTCTAAGCAGCAAGTTTGAGGAAAACTTCAGAGCTTGTATACGGTCCTATGGGTATCTCCCAAGTGACCATGGTGGCAGCTTGCTTTTAATGCCAAGACGTACCATATGTACCTGAATAGAAGATGACCTTGATAATAAGATAACCCCCCAGTAATTAGATTCTATTATGGGAAATTTATAAAATATCTATAATCTTCCAAGTATAGAGTCTAATTATTGGAGGTTTGCCTTTGAATTTGTCCCTCTGCCACTGCTACAGCAAGGAAAATAATCTTGGGGATCAGGTAACCTTTTGCTCCCTACTTCCCCACAACTTTTTACCCTGGCAGCCCCTTCCCCATCCCCTTAGTGTCAGACCCTGCTCTCCCTAAGCATGTGGAAGTGAGGAGCAAATTTGAAAACAATAACTTTGAAATTTAACATTGTTGTAGCAATTTGCATATAGTATGCATAGACTTAATTAATCCAGAATTGGTTTGTGGTACCTTTTTTTAAACTGCTGCAAGCTTTACCACAGGTTTTGTTCTTTTGGTTTTTAATTTTAATCGAGACCAAATCGGTTCTAAAATTCAACTGAGCAGAGCCCTGTCAGTCTAGGGCTTTGGGTATTCCCCAAGTCCAGGCAGGCATCTTATGTGCAAGACTCGGGCCCAGAGGCCTTGGGTTTCTTTCATATGCCCCCAGTCTTGACTTGAAAAAGAGTTGGTGGGGAGGGGGAATTGCACTTAATGGGCACTACCATATGTCTTATTCATATGGCTGTCCCAGCCTGTTCTTGTGGCAGGTCCCAGTCAGTACTGAAAGCCTGATCGATATCTTGAAGGCAGGGAAAGGGACTGAATGATTGTTTAGGGTGTAAGGAGTGGAGGAGGGAGAACCCAAGCTCAGAAAAAAAAGGCAAGTAGCCATGAGGTGGAAAGAGAAATGAAGAGTGGGAAAGAAGGGCAAGAGATGGATGGAGAGCAGACAAAGGTGGAGAAGTGGAGACAGAAGTCAGTGAAAGGGAGAGTGGGAAGACAGCAAAAGTGGTGATAACCAGAGCAACAAAAGGAGTGACAATGACAGAGGGAAGGTGGGAGCAGGAGACAGAGTTCAGGCAGCAGGACAAGGGACATCAGGCAAGAAGCAGAGAATGACCGAGGTATGACAACATGTTGGCCCACTGGGAGTGACACAGCAGGAAGACGTGGAAAATTAAACAAGAGGTGGCAGAGGATCAGCGACTGCGGATAAAGGCAATGTTAGTTGGCAGTGGGACAGAGATGGGGATGACAGTGTGACTTTCTGAAAAAGGTACTGTTTGAGAAATTGGAAGTGCAGATGAAGCACTTCACCAGCCTGATCACATTCCAAAACTGAAAGACCTGGGAATTTACCTACTGGCACACAGAAGGGTATGAAAATTTCTGGAAGGGATATGCAGAAGAAAGCAAGAGGAAAGAATTAGAATAAAAAAGCAAAAAAGCTTGTTCATAGGAGAAAAGTCAAGGGAGAAGGTGATTGTAGTACAAATGCATACAAATTTATTAGAGGCAGAAGATATAGAGAGGTGGATGGAACAGTACGTTCAAAGAATAATGTGGGCAGAGAAAGCACAGAATAAATTTGGTATCTGGATGGGGGGGCATGGTGGGTACATGGAGTGTTAAACGTGAATGAGTGGCGCCTAGGTGGGGTGCAGCACCTTCTGTCTGTGATCCAGCTGGAACCACATCGAGGATTTATAATGTACTATGGGCAACCAAAGCAGTGCAGCAGATGTGGAAAGGAGTGGCACCTGTCTTCACACTCCCCCCACATAGTGTGTTTCAGGTATGAAGTGAAGGGGCATAGTGTAGCAGAGTGCCAGGAGTCCCTAAAATGCACTAGCCCTGGATGGGTGGGTCACTTGCTACAGGTGTCCCAATACCTATGCAAATAAGGTCAGACTCCCTGAGGCGAACAGCATGAATCAGAAAGGTATGGTGGAAGAGAAGAGGGTGAGAGTGAGGTAGAAATGGTGGAAGAGACCCTGCAGGAGGGAGGAACTGAGGAAGAGGGGAGAGAGACATCTGTAATGGGCTGAAAATCAGGAAAAAGAAACCTGATAAAGAGGAAGGAGCATCAGGGGTCAGAGCCAGAGAGCAGCTTCCCACCATTAATACCCTTGGGCTCCAGCCCAGAGTGGAGAGCAGGAGGCAGGAAACGACAGGAATGTGGGGAAGTGAAAGGCTTCCTGAGTGTATAGTAATTTTATTATTCAAGAAAGGGGAGAAAAAGCTTCTGAAGAACTGGAGATTGATTAAGTTGCTAAATACAGACTGCAAATTGTTGTCAAAGATATGGTGGCTTTGAGAATTTGGAAAAACCTGAAAAAGTAATACATGAAGATTAAATCCGTGTAGCCCCAGGCAGGAGAATTTCTGACTTGATTTGGCTGAAAAGTGATGCGCTAACAGGAGAGAGTTCAGGAGAGTAAATTAAATATGGCAGTAGCAAATTTGGTTCTGAAGAAAGCATACAATAGAGTGGATCATGATTTTTTTATTTGAAGTGTTAAGGAAAATGGCTTTCCCAGAGAAATTGATGGATAGATAATAAGACGGTTATATAGAGAGATGGAAAGTCAAGTGCTAATAAATGGACATCTGAGCAGAACCATTAAAATCCAAACAGGGATAAGATGGGGTGCCCATGATCACCAATATTGTTCATGTGTGCAGTGGAGCTGCTGGCACAAAGAATAAGAAAAGATAAAATCGTAAGTGGGGTAATGATACCAGGGAGAGGTAAAGTTTGCACTCCGTATGGATGACATCAGTGTAGTGGTTAGGAGAGAAATTATCAATTGAAAGGGTACTAAAACGTACAGTGGAGTATGATGAAGTAACTGGGGCTAAATTAATACGAAAAGCACTATAATGGAAGTGGGAAACTGGAAGGACATAGAAAAGCTTGGACTACAAGTACTGGAGTAAGACATCAGAGTTTTAGGGATCCCAATCAAGGCAGAAGGGAAAAGAAATAAAGCAGGGGAAAAGGTGAAAGCAAGAGTGTGATGGGTATTATGGTTGTGGATGGGAAGGGCTGTCTTTTGCTAGAAAAGTGGTGAGTTAAGATCGTGTTGCTGCCAATCGTTCTGTGCACCACAACTGTTTTTCTACTGTCATGGCAGCAGTTAGTGAAAGAACAAAGGAGAATATGTTTGTTCTTTTGGAAAGCAAAAAGAGGCTAGCCAGAATGGAACTGGATAAAGCAAGAGAGATTTGGGGGCAGGGGGGAGGAAATGCTGGATGTAGGGCTCTTCATTTATGCACACTGCATGAGTGCAGTGTGCAAAGCAGCAACAGAGGGAGGGAAAGCAAATTGCTTTAGCTGCTTTATGGCAGGTGCAATCTTGAAAAGATGGGGAATGTATGGGGGCTCTTGGAAGAAGCCATGGGTGTGGCAACCTCTCATTTATTACATAAGAATAAAAAGTTTCATAAAGGCATACAGAATAGGAGAGGTGGGGCTGGAGGTCCTGAAAGATTGCTAGAGGCTGACAAAAATTGAGAGACAGGATGGCATTGGTGGGGACCTTACAGAAGGACAAGTGAAGGTGTGGATGGAGGTGGCTGATAGAGGAGAGAAAGGGGAACATGCTGATTTAGACGAAATATCTTGCTGGTGAGGGAGGTGCAATGTAGATAGAGCTTGGCAAGAACAACAAAGTGTCCAAGGGAGAGGTGCGGGGATGAAGAAATGGTGGGACATGTTTTGGGACCATACATATGCAAAGGTCATGTGGAAAAGTATGTCACTTTTTTTGTGTGTGGGTGTCACAAAAATAAGCCAGTTCTTTACACAAGAAATGGTATTGTATGTGCTCAGACCAAAGAGGCCTGAGGAAACCATGTTAAGGGCACTGTGTTAGTGTTAAAAACAGTGTATGGAAAATAAGAAACTTCTGGGTTTTTAAGGGGTTGGCTTTCACTGAAAGAGAATGCTTGAAATGAGGCAGCATGAGCTGAAATACTACATCAGTCAGGACAAGGAAAAGAGGCAAAGAAGCGGTAGAGAAAAAAGGTCTTGACACTTATTTTGCTGAACCAACAGAGAGGACAGATGGGAGGGGCAGAGGGTTTCAGGTCGTTTCTATGGTGTTTTTTTTGTGGGGGGAGGTGGGTTTTTTTGTTTTTTAGAAGGACGTTAATTGGTATTCATGGAGTTCTGTATGAAGAAATAGAGTTCAGTAAGGATTTTTGTGGGAAGTTGATGCATGTTGTTTAAGGGTTTACTATGTGTAGTTGTGTGTTTGATATGTAGTTTTGCAATATGAAAGCTTGGTAAAACAAGGATGCTCAATATGTGACGCTTTGTAAGTGTAGAGTGGTGTGTGTGTGTGTGTGTGTGTGTGTGTGTGTGTGTGTGTGTGTGTTTAATAACATGTAAAAAAAAAAATGGGGGGTTCCCATAAGCCTATTTGCCCAATGGGGGCCTTGAGTTTTATAGTTAAGCTCAGTGTTGGCTTTGTTTAATTAGCTTCATAGTTGGTGTCCATTGCTGAACACATGCTGCTTTTGGCAGTAGTTTAATGATAAAGAATGTAGTTAGGGAGATTTTATTGTACACAATTATAAGACTAGGGGCACATCTTCCCCATACCAATTGTGGGGGTGGGGGCGGAACCTCATCTTGTATTCCCATAAGTGCGGTAACATGTATTTACCTGTGTTTGGCTGACATGTTGATAAAAGCCAAATGAGAGCTGGAATTGACCGTAGCCTATTTCAGTCACTGGGCTTTCAAATTAACTGGAAGAAATTATTTCCAACTCCTTCAGGGGATGAGATCTATGGATACAGGGCTAGATTCATCATGCATTCCTTCTGAAAACAGGTTCCTTTAGATACCAAAGGCAGTTTCCATTTACATAGCCATTTCAGTTTAAAGCGCTGCCAAAAAGCTCCCTCCAGATTAGTTTAATTGAGACTTATACCCCTCCATTAGAATTGGGAGTTTGACTCTTGTTGTCTTTCACTAACCATGTCATATTAGGACAAAGACTAAATGATTCAGTTCCAATCCATGCTCCCTCTAACTTTTTTCCTCTGGCATTTTTGGTGGATTATTTTCACAGAAAACTGATAGGGTTTGTTGTTTTTTCTCATTAAGTAAAAAATAATAAAGGATTCCCTCTGTGTGAAAGGGACTGAATTTTCTTTCTCTGCCAACTAAGAAAAATAGAAAGGTCTTGTCAATACTTCATATTAGACACATCTGCATTCAAAAGTTTAGGTCTGGAAAAGTTCATGCAATGAGATTCCCCTTTCCTGGTAAAAGGGAAATCTCTTTCCCAAATTTCCCAAATCACTTTCCCAAATTAACACAATTTGTCCATATTTAGAAGCAGGCATTCAACCTTGCTTTTCTCTTCATTTGCAAAATCTGTTGGTTTTATTCTATTCCCATTAAAAAACCCTTGTTTAGGCCCTTTTAGTTTCCTGCCTTGTTCACTGTAATCTTTCTCTTAGGCCTGCTGAATTCACATTTTACTACTTCCTCATTCAGTCTAAAATATAGCTGCAAATGTCATCTATTTTTGTCCACATATCTAAGTATGTCCAATTTATTTTCAGATCCCATAGCTGTTTTCTCCATTCCGATATCAATTTAAGCTCCTTGTCCTTTGCTTCAAGTCCATTTTCTTTTCTTTTTAACTCATTTTTATTGTACTACCAGCACAACAAATCAGAAGCTATGGTCTGTTGAACTGCAGAAGACGATATCAAGAGATAACAAGTATGTGCTACTGGCTTCTGAGCAGTTAGTGGGCGTCTGTCTCTTTGTGTTCATCAGACCCCATCATGCTCCTTTTATCAGGTGAGTGAACAGACCGTTGTGTTTCAAGTTTTTTATGTCTTTCAGATTTGTTTTATGTTGCAAGCTTGTTTCTGACATGACTGTGCTGAAAAATATGTATAGTTTCTTAAAAGCTGTTGCATTTCCTATCAAAGAATTTCCTGAAATGCTATAATTTTGTTCACCTGTGAGATCTGAAAGGTCTTAATTATCTGTGTCTTATCTCCTCAGAAAAATTGGTATTTCTGAATGAGTTAGTATAAATTTTTCTATACAGTTATGTTGTTTCACCCTGTCATCATGTTGTGCTTTTGCAAAAGGTAATTTAATCCATAGTTGGCTCTTTTTGCGTGTTACTGAGAGTTGCGGAAGATTTGTCATTATTTTAAAGGTTCAATAATAAATATTCAATTTTTTTTAAAGGGATGTTGCTGTTGATACTGTAAAGACTGGTATGGGAGGAGCTACTGGCAATAAAGGTGCAGTAGCAATTCGAATGTTGTTTCATACATCCAGTCTTTGCTTTGTCTGCAGTCACTTTGCTGCAGGGCAGTCACAAGTTAAAGAGAGAAATGAAGACTTCATAGAAATAGCTCGAAAGCTCAGTTTCCCAATGGTAAGCAGCAATCCTCTCCAGATTCCATAATACAAAAAAATTAAAACCTCAGGGTAGTTGCTGAAAGTGTGTGATGCTTTTGATTTTTAGGACAAGTCTAAGACACAGATTTTCCAGCATTGCTCATGAAACTTTTTAACACCCAATTCTGCAGTTTGCTTTTATAAAGACATATCAAATGCAGAAGTTAGTATTTGAAAAATGTTACCACCTTATAAGAAATGCGCGTTTTAAGTCTAAATCCAAGCCCCTTTAAATTATGTTCATTTATTATACCTATGCCTACTGTCTTGATATGCTTCCCATACACAAACTGGCCTTTATTTTTTTCTGTGCCACTATATAAGAGGGAGATGATCCTTTACTTTTGATTCCTTAGTTCTTTGTTTTATTACTTTGTAATACCTGTAGTCAGATGTTAGTTCTTCTCAACTGACAATTGCAAAGACCCAAGTCAGGTTTCAAAAAAATTAAATACAATTAGGTTGGCAAATGAGGGGAGTAGAGAAATCAAACCAGAAAATCAAAATGCTAATCTTGCAAAGGCCTTACAATTTATTACAGAATCTTTTTAACACCTGAAAACCTTTCATAATTGAAAATACTTAATTCTAACTGAATAACAAAGCATTCCGTTGCTCAGCTTGCCTAGTTGGTGATCTGCAAGGTCCCAAGGGAGTGTCTTCACTCCCCTGAAAAAAAGCCCTTTTGTAATTTGGATGACATGGTTCTCATTACAGCACCTTCTAAAACCAGAGCAGAATGGTAAGAACTGTTAGATTCCAGTTCAGATGACCTGCAAACTAAATAAGAGTGTCATTTCATGGAAGATTTTTCCTTTTGTGCATATGAGACCCTACTTCCAGTTCTTATGTACACACTACAATCCAGATGAGCAGTAACCACAACTGTGTACTTCATCAACCCTCCCTAGGATTTCTATTCAGATAGAAAATATATGGACTTTACAGCTGAAAAGGCTTGTGAGTTTTACTTCTGCATTTAGAAGTTGTAGATTTGTCACTACATTGACTTGAATTTCATTGTGTCTGTTTTTCTTACAGGGAAGAATGCTCTTTTCCCATGATTATATATTTTGGTGTGGTGATTTTAACTATCGTATAGATCTTCCTAATGAGGAAGTAAAAGACCTAATTCGGCAACAGAACTGGGATTCCCTTCTTGCAGGAGATCAACTTGTGAATCAAAAAAATTCTGGGCAGGTGATTTGGGGGGGGTGTTGCATCTACACATACTTTATTTTACAAATTCTTTCTTTCTTACTAAAGCTAGCTTATTGAGGGAGTTTGTACAAGTTTGTGTCGGCATTATTAATTTATCACTTTTGTCCAGGCCCTAGTCTGCTGGGGTGGAGCTGCAAAACTCAGGAGGGTACTTGTTGTTCTGAATAAATTTTTGTTTTGCAGCTACAATGACTTAACTGTAAAACTAAAGCTTTAGTATACTTTATAAAAGAGGGAAATTGTATTTGATTTCAGTATTAGGGCATATTAAAAAATAGGTAAGGCGTGTCAAACTTAATTGGTTCCAACACACTGGATTTTTCAGAGCATTTTTCGTACTACTGCCACTTAATACATTCAAATTGCTGTGCTAACAGAATGAATGTCTTTATAAACCAGTTTGTGGTTTATGAACCACAAATTATGACATTATTATTTGAGAGGAAAGGGGGGAGGGGAGGGTTGTGGCCGAAAAGAGGCTTCTAATTTTAGCTGTCTTCTGGTTTTTAATGATGACATGCTAATTGGGAATTTAATTGTCAAATGATTTAAAAAAAAAAATCCTAATTAATCGTGAGATTAAAAAACTTGTGATTAATTGCAATTTTAATCATGCAGTTAAACAATAGAATCCCAATTTATTATAAATATTTTTGGGTGCTTTTTCTGTATTTTCAAATGCATTGATTTCAGTTACAACTCAGTGTCATAAGAACAGAGTAGAACAGGGCTAATTTCTGCCTAGTGATTTCAGTACAGTAAGTGAAAAGGGTCAAAACTAGAATTACCATGTTTCCAGTTCCACAAAAGAGGACACCTGTTGGGGGCACACCTTACTCCCAACCCACAGTCCCCTGTTCCCCTCCAGCAGCGTCTCCTGGGGCTGCCTGGCCCTCGCAAGTACAGGCACCAGCCCCTGTGCCATCGGCCTGGCCACAGAGCTCCTCACTGCCCTGCTGCAGGCCAGGCATCCAGGTAGCTTGACCCTGCCTGGCTGCTTGCTGGCCACATGTATGTGCAGCCAGGCAGCAGCAAGGGGGATCAGGCTGCTTGTCCCCCAGCATGCGCAGCCGAGCAGCAGCGATTTAACACGTGTAAAAAAAAATTAACGTGTTAATTGGTTTTTGTATTAATTGCACTTGTTAATGGCGATTAATTGACAAATCTAATTTAATCATATTTTTTCTATTTTAAAAGTATCATCAAAGAAGAATAATACTAGAACTTAAAAATCTTTTCCTGTTTTTTTTCATTCTATTGATTGACTTGGTTTTATGTATCAGCAGCACTGTATTTATAAATAGTGCTTTCCAGACCGTAGTGCAGCATTCTTTTTCTGTTTGTGTGGATCTTTCATACAACTACAGGGGAGATGACATCTTTTCTCATAGAAAAACATGGGGGGAGGGTGAAATGGCACAAACACCAAAAAAATCTAGTAGCCATTGAAACTTCTGACATTTTTTCTTTCTTTTTCTTTCAATTAACATAATTTCAAGATTTTGTTTTCTTCAAAACAAGCAAGATAACCTGATATTTGAGCAGCCTTTGTCTTAAAGGATTGGAATTACATTTAGATTTTCTAGAATTAGTGGAATCTTAAGAACTACCAATATAAACCCAAGTTCAGACTACTGATTGACTTTGAGTTCTTGCCTACCTGTGTACACTTTACACTTCACTAGTCAGAAAACTTCTCTCTCTTTTAAAGAACTGTTAGCCTTGCCTGTTAGCCTTGCCTTAGGAACTTTTGAAATTCTCCCCCTTAAAGGATTTAGTCATTTTCAGTGGCAACTGAATTCTACAGGAACTCTTGACAGACTTTCACATTTTTCTTTGGCAGACATGTTGATTACTATAGATTAAGAAAAGAGTGAAAGTTATCCTTTGTATTTGCTGTATTTCTGCTCTCCTTTCTAGTTTCCTTTTTAAAACCTTCATTTAAGAAGTCACTTAACTTGTGTTTATATTAATGAATTGGGAGATATCTTTCATCAAAGCCTGATGGAATGCAGTTTCTTTCTATGCCCAGTGCATATGCCATAATGTTTCTACTCAGAATTATAGATTAGTCTATTTCAATATTGGTCTGGTTCTGTATCTACTATTATACAATGGCTGATATAGGACAAATTCAGAAAGTAGAATTTAAAGGATGAGGTCATGTTGCCAATTAGTAGGGTCTTTTGAGAAAGAGAGAGTATATATGCATGCACCATTGTTCCATCTTCAGGTGAAAGCAGAATTTTGATTAGTTTCAAGATATTTTCTGCTTCTGATTTGTGTGTTGTTAGTTATGACTCAATTTCTTTTCTTATTCAGATCTTCAGAGGATTTTTAGAGGGAAAAATAAATTTTGCTCCTACCTACAAATATGACTTGTTTTCTGATGACTATGACACCAGTGAAAAATGTCGCACACCAGCGTGGACAGATCGCATTCTTTGGAGGAGAAGAAAATGGCCTTTTGACCGATCAGGTTTGAGAGTTTACTGAGTTCTGTATCATTTCAAGTGACTTAATGTTATTATCTTGACAATGTATAATCCCCAAGATATTAGATTTTTTTTTCCTTACTGTTGAAACAGCATTGAAAAATACAACTTGTTCACCTTATTAGCTGACTTCAACAGAGAATATAGTCCTCGTTCTTCTTTGTATATATGTCTTGATCATTTTTGATGTGTACCTAGGGACCTACCTAAACCATGGAAGCTGCCTCCATTTTTTGCACTTCCAGCACGGTGTCCAGTGCCATTTTTTGCAGCACAGCGTGGCAGGCCCCCCCATGCCTTTGGTAAAGGGCTCTTGGAAATCCCTGTCCTCCCCGGAGATTGACAGATGGCTACCTGTCAATCTCCAGGGTGGGGCAGGACTTTCAGGGCCCCTCGGCCAATCTCTCTGCCCCCCCAACCCCATGCCCCCAGGACTTCCCATGGTTTTCTGTTTGCAGCAGCTTCCCGCTGCTACTTGCTGCCATTTTTGCGTTTTATCGTGGGAGTCAGGATTTTTCACACGGGACCTATCAAATAAACGGCTTCCACAAAAATTGTATAATTGCAAATTTGGCAGGTCCCTAACCATAGCAGTTGCCAAAGGTGTTGTAACTGACATTTGAGTATTTAAAAACCCTCCAATTTCCCTCATCTTGTTCAGTTTCTTTTACCATCCAGATTTTTAGCATGTTCTTGCAGTCATTCTTTTTGTTTTCTTAAATATTTATTTTAGCTGAAGACCTGGATCTTCTAAATGCCAGTTTTCAGGATGACAGTAGTATTCCTTACACATGGACCCCTGGCACTTTGTTGCACTATGGAAGAGCG
>NW_005842581.1:942575-950585 GCF_000455745.1 Alligator sinensis
TAAATTTTACTTTATGCATTACTCTATCATCATCAAATAGGTAATACTTTTGTTTTTATTATTGTTTTCCTTAGTCATTCTGTGTTACAGCGTTTCCTATTTATTTTTAAGGCCTGTTGTTGCATTGATTGACATCGATATATTTGAAATTGAAGCGGAAGAGAGACAAAAAACTTATAAGGAGGTTATTGCAATTCAGGGCCCGCCTGATGGTACTGTAATAGTCTCCATCAAAAGTTCTTCACCAGAAGAAAACTATTTTGATGATCAGTTGATTGATGAACTTCTTCAGAAGTTTGCAGCCTATGGTGAAGTTATTCTTATAAGGTTAGAACACTTATTGTTTAAATCATCTTAGTTGTTTGTAAACCATCTGCTTTCTGAAATATCCAGCAACCAGGTGGTCAGCGCTGACAGTTTTAGTTGTCATTGTCGATCAAAACTACTAAATTTGGCAACGTTCACCTCTTGGGTACTCGCCATGCCAATACTATGGATCTGGCAGTTGTGGCAGTGGGGGTTGAGCAGCAGTGGTATTTAACTCCTTGGCTGCTGGCACTGACACCTCAGCTATGGCAACCACAGCAAGAAGTTCAGTTGGCCAGAAGACCCAATGTGATCCACAGTGCTCACAAAAAAAATTGCTAGGCTAGTAATGAAAGTTACTACTTATTGCCCTGTATGCTGTATACAATATCTATTTATATTCTTCTTTTGTTTCCATCCAGTGTTGTATAGGCGAAGGGAGGGTTGGTTTATCATGCTTTCTGCTCATTTATCTTCTGGTAACTTAGATACGCTTTCAGTGGCAGTTAATTGGTGATTACCAGTCCTCCTGCCCAAGAGCAGTGTCCTATAAATGGAGAGAGCTGAAGAGGGAAGTTTCAGAGACTCATATCATGATAGCCCCTTCTGTAGGCCAACCATGTGTAAATTACTGCTGATCCTGATAAGACTGAACTTGAAAAATAAAAGTAGCACTGGAAAAGAACCAAGGTGGCTGGGGAGTCAAGGGAGTTCTGAAGGGACCTGAGGTATATTAAATACAGTAGAAGGAGGCAAAAAGGTACGGGAGGGAGAAGAACAGAATTGTTTGGTTTTAATGTTCCGCATTATATATTTTTTCTAATGAGGAAGTTGAGAATTAAGAAAGAGCATTTTAGTGGTCCATTACATAGACAGCTGATAACTAAATGAGAAAATGTTTATGGGGAGAGTCTAATTTCCTACTAAATTAGGAAATTACTTAGCAATACCCACACATACTTCCATACCAATGGCATTTAACCACACCGTGTCCATAAAACTTCTGGTAAAATCCTGGCCTCTTTTTTTTTTTTTTAAGGCAAAATTTCTCTTGCCTTCATTTAGGTCAGGTTTTCATCTTTCATCTTAACTCCTTAGTGCCTGGATCCTGCCAGGTGATCTGTGCATGCAAAATCTTACAGTAGGATAGAATTCTGCTGAACTCTTGTGTAACAGTTAGGAGGGCTGCACCTTGATAGAACCTGCAAGGAGTTGCGAGTGCTCTTATGAACTCAGTAGTAAGTTAAAGGCCTTCAGCCCTTTTCATATTCTTATATACTCTTTTCATAGAGCACAAGATATGTATGGGGAGAGTTTTACGTTGATCAGAAAATCTCAGTCTTTACAGAGCAAAACAAAGCAAAAAAGAACTGTGTTGAACTCGAATACAGTTAGCAGTATTTAATCAAATCTAAGATGATGCTGAATTTCAGATGCCTCGCCCCAATAATATTCTATACATGGAAAATGTATAAATTAATTAGTGTTCCATGTATAGAATCTAATTATTGGAGTGTCACCTTTAATTCATTCCCCTGCTGCTGCAGGGAGGCAGGTAGTAAGTGGGGGGGGTGTCAGGTGGTATGGGGAGGTCAAGTAGCTTGTCCCCTGCTTGTCTGCCCCCTGCAGACTGGCAGGGGGGGGCATTCCTTCTCTGCCTGTTTCCCTGCTTTCCTGATCTCCCTGTCTCTGCTCCCCCCTCTCCCCTCCCTACCTTACCCTTGCTCTGCACAAGCAGCCTCCATCCACATTCTAGCCTGGGGCACTGAGCACAGCCTCAGCCCAGCCTCCATAGCAGCTGTGCAGGCTGCACACCACTACTATAGGGTTGGGTTGGGATCATTGAGTGCATCAGGCTGCATTGTGGACAGAACCTGCTGGCAAGGGGCAAGGGTAAGAGGGGAGGAAGAAGAGCAGAGACTGCAGGTGTGGGGAGGGAAGATAGTGAGGTACAGATGTGGTGGGTGGGCAGCAGCTGTGCCTTTGGTCCTGACCCCAGGTAGAGGCTGAAGCCCAAGTCACAGCAGCTGCCTGCCCTTCTACTGCCCTCATATTTGATTCTAAGACAAGAGGCTTTCCCCTCCCTGCCATGTTAATACGGTAATATACCTTGTAATATGTTTTGTGTGTGGAGTTAGAAAGGTTAGAGTGGTAGTACGTTGCTATGACAGTCCAGGGAATATGTGATAAGAAACAGTTGTTGAGTAGTATCTTTTATTGAATCGGCTACATAGTTGGGAGTGCAAAGGCATTTTGTGCCTAAGCTTGTCTAGCATATCCACCAACTATGCAGTTGGGTCAATAAAATATATTATCAAACAAACCTTGTTTCTTAAAAATGTTGAGCAGGTACCTTTTCTGCCCCTGCAGGAGAGAGATTATAATTGTACTGAATGATTCCATTTTTTTGTGTGTGCTTTTTCTGGTTTAAAATACAGACAGAGTTATGGAAATGATTAACTAAATATTTATATTTTAGACAACCCTTTATTTTGCTTTATCTTAAATAAGTTGTTCAAAATAAAATCTGTAATCAACTTAGTAGCTGACAATATAATATTGGTTTAATCACAGTTTGTGATTTCCAAATTATCTTTTAAATTTTGTAGGTTTGTAGAAGACAAAATGTGGGTAACCTTTCTGGAAGGAAGCTCTGCTTTGAACGTTCTGAATCTGACTGGTACAGAGGTAATGTGAAAATTATGGTCATTATCTGAAGCAATTAGAATGTAAAGAATTAGAATGTCATGTTATCAGGGTTTCTAAATGTATGTTTCCTACTAGACTAATAGGCTTAAAATGTAATACACATTTTGTTTCTAAAAGATATTTTTCCCTAATTGTTCTACATGTATGCCCCACTTTTGAAATCAGAAAAATACCATTTCAATCTTCCTTCTGTGAATCTTTTGTGTTTAGCCACAGTCTCTTTCATTTTTTTTTTTTTCAATCAGCCACCATTGCTAGAACAACACCGTGTTAGGTTCTGATTTGTCAAAACATTTAAGCTTGTAGTTTAAATCCACTTGAGGTAGATGGGGTTTAGGTATACACTTTGCTTAATAGACATACCCATAATAGAGACTAACACTTATACTACTAATACAAGTCAAGAGTTCATAGTTGTTTTTCTTAAAATGAGTTTACTTTTCTACTGCTTCAAAAAAGGTGCTTCTGTTTTGTTAGTTTGTGTTTTAAACTTGTCCTGACAGTACAGTGTGGGCCAAGCTTTTGTTTTATAATGCAATATACTTAGCAAAGGTGTAGCACTCATATGTGTAGAAATGTGGTTCTATTGAAGAGTTTTGCTATTTCATTCACTATGAAAAGTATTTAATCTCTGGTATCTAGTACCTTTTCTTTTCAGATTTCTATTGACTTAAAACCTAGATGAGGGGTAGGCAACCCCTGGCACACATGCCTTGGGGTAGATGGTGGGGAAGGAGCCGGGGCTGTGCTACCACAACAAGGATCGGGCCCCTCACAGGCTCACCCACTATCCACCCCAGCACACCAACTTCTTACAAGTCGAGGTTGCAGGTGTTTTTGGCACCTTCCACAAAACCTTGCCGACCCCTGACCTAGATCCTGTAGTCTGATTTTTATAGGCCTATCCTTTCAACTGCACAGATTTCCTTGGAAGTCAGTAAATTGCATTTAAATCCCTGTCCTACATGGAAATTGTCAGAATGCAGGATCCAGACATTATACAGTCTGTTGCAGATTGGGATCATTGCTTATTTTTGGAGCTCAAAATCAAGTCTAACTGTCTTCCATGGCAAATAAAAAGAAAATTATGACGTGGCAGAGAAGAGTCATAGGTCATACTTAACTTTAGGAAAAAAAAGAGTCCTGGAATATGATAGTTTGTTGCACTTATTTTTCATTAAAAAGCATTGCAGAAGTTTAAAGGACATGGAGATATCAAAATGTTAAACTGGAATCAGTTGGGCAAATGTTCCAAGGATATTGACCTACCAGTAGGAAGACTGGAGTGGAAAAGATGCTGACATTTTATGGTGCTAGGGAAGAAGCTAAGGGTGTGCAGATAAGAACCTTAGGGCCCTTTCAAAAAGGTAGTAGCTGGTACATTCTAACTATTATGTATAAGAGCAGATGAGCTGATAATGATTCAAATGCAGCAAAACCAATCTAGTTTTAATACTCCTTTATCTAGGGTTAAAGTTGGAGCAGCTGTGCTGCATTTGAATCGTGTCAACACCTTAGACTAGAGGTGGGCAAAATATGACCTGCAGGCTGAACCCTGCCTGCCAGGTGACTGAATCCGGCCCACAGCTGCCCCCATAGTGCTCTGCATGGGGCCAAGCCCCACCTACTTGCACTCGGGCTGCCTGCGCCACACTCCCACTGATGTCCGTGGTCCAGCTCTGGTCAGTGCACACAGCTTCTGGTAGGGCTGTTCCTGGTGTGGCTGCAGCTAGCCAGGTGCTGGAAGGCAGCTGGGAGCTGAAGTGGAGTCCTGTGTTCTGAGACAGGAGTCACGCAACTGAAGCTGCCTGGGTGCCCACCTGGAGTGGCACAGCAGGAGGAGCCACTGCTGGAGGCAAGGGGAGCAGAGCAGCACCCACCAGCTGCAAGGAGCATGGTGTGGGTTGCCCTGGCACAAGCAGGCAGGGCTCAGCCCCATGTGGAGCACCATGGGGGCAGCTGCAGACTGCACTGCCCAAGTGAACTCTGCTGCATGTACCCCCCACCTTCCACTTGCCCTCAGGCTCCTGGGACCTAGTGCCCAGGCAACTCCCTCCTGTGCCCGCCCCCCCCCCAGCCCCGGCCGCCTTCCACAGAGAGCTAGGGCTTCAGGGAGCAGATCCTGATCCTGAGCTGTCACTACACATGAGCTGGCCCTGTGATCCCTGCCTCATCCTCCCCTCCCACTTCTGATTGCTGCTCCCTGCCCACCTACAGCCCCATAGGGAGTTTTGGTGAATTGTTGCTTGGGGGTGCTGACCTGGCCTGCGATAACTCAACAAAACTCCCCATGTGGCCCTTGGGCCTAAATAATTGCCCGCCCCTGCCTTAGGTCATTGTTTTGTCATAGGAATCCTATCCTGATAGACAGGCTTGCTCAGTATTTTTGTGCAGATAAGTTAATGTATTATATGTATATTTAGAAAAAGTGATTGTACTACTTGATTTTAATTTTAAATACTTTTATTTTTGGAAAGTTTTGTATCTTGAGTGTCTCTGTCTTATGGTAATTTAGCTGTTAGGAAGGATCGTAAATATTAACTTGAAAAACCCAGACTGGATCAAAAGTTTGGAAGATGAGATGAGCCTGGAGAAGATTAATGTTGGATTACCTTCATCAACCAGTTCCACTTTGCTTTGTGAAGATGCTGAGGTTTCTGCAGACTATGATATGGAAGGTTTGTTGAATGAAATGAATTTCAGTTTTTGAAACGTGTACATATGTACTCAAACAAATGTTTATATGTATGCACCACTTAAACATTTTTCTTTTAATCTTGTACCATACCTACAGCTGATAAATTGAAAATCAGCATGATATGACCAGCTTGCTGGGCAACACTAGCTAGAGCAGTGTTTCCCAAACTTTTCCTCAGCGTGGCCCCCCATTCCCAACCTACAGCCCCCAGCCCCGCTACCCCATTCACTGATGTTGTAACCTCATTTGGGGTTATGTCCCACAGTTTGGAAACCAGTGATCTAGAGGTTTCTATTCTTACTTTATGCTGCTGATTTCTTCATTTGCCAACATTTTTGTAGCTTTGCTGGTTGTTGTTGTTCAGAGGCACAAAAGGCATGGGGAATCAAGTGGGTTTAATGAAATTATGCTTTCCAACCCTTGGAAACTACTTTGAAAGTACAAGGCAAAACACTGTACCAAAATGTGAGGACTGTGAATTCAAAACTTTCCTTAAAAGAATGGAAAGGCTAACTTCCTTAACAACAGTTTTGAGAAAAGGAAATTTGGTTCTTCTGCTTGTAAAACAATTACCAAAGGGGTCTGCTATTTCTATAAAAAAAAACCCTGGTTTACTGATTACTGATTCTTCTTTTTGTGCAACAGAACACCTCAACTGGTCAGTTAACAGAGAGTTATCTGTATTTGAAAATGGGTAAAAAATTGTTCACCTCTACGTTGTGGTAGCTCAGGGAAAGATTTACTATGACTAAGCACTGGAGAGGACAATCTCAAAAAATAGTACTGATATCCTTGTGTTACACCACACGAGAAGATGAAGCAGGTCTGGTAAATTTTTAAGTATGCTAAAGAAGAAGGATAATATTTTCCAAACCACACCCAGACTCTGCACTATATAAAGCAGTTTTATATAGAACTGCCTAATGCATGTAACTTGACTTAGCAGTGTCTCTTGCAAATCAAAAGAAGTGCTCTAGTCCAGTGGTTCTCAGTCTTTTTGGACTCAGGGCCGCCCTCACTCCCAATCCACAGCAGGGGTGGGTTATGGGGGGTAGCATGGCCTGGTTGCCACTGCTTCCCTCAGGCTGCCCGCGCTGCCACCTCTGGCAGCCAGAGCGGGTGAGAGCAGGGTACCCCCTCACCCCCCAGGTCCGTTAGTCTTCCTGCTGCTGGCGGTACGGCTGGTACAGGTGATGGCAGTGAGTCTTGTTACCCTGTTCCGCCCTCCTGCACTTGGGTCCTGCTGGCTGGTCTGACCAGGCTACAGCCCCACATTCACTATAGGTGCAGAAATCAAGTGGGAGAGGGGGCAAATATGTCTCCCCTTTGGCATATTGCCAATGACCCCTTCCTCCAACTCACCTGCAGGGAGTTGTGGGCATTGGCGATGCGTAGGGGGGGCATGTGGGTGCATGTGCACCCCATGAGCATGGCAGTGCACCCCCCTGAGAAAAGGTGCAGGCCTGCGGGCAGTTGCCACTCGCCGCTGCAACACTCGTAAAATTATTTTAAAATCTTTCCTTATTTTATTTTGTGGTGCTGCTATACTTCATTATACCTATAATATAAGTTATTTAGGCAGGAGTAGTTCAGATGCTTTTGATATATTTCTAGATTCTTTCTTTGTACTCATCTCCCCTGAACCAGAAAAGGAAAATGGGAACAATTGCTTGCCTTTTCTCTGGCAAAGGGCAAATTCAAGTTGTTACATACTTTTAGAAAAATAGGATTTTAATTTCACATACAAGTTCTTTTGTTGATAAGAGTCCTATTGTGGTAAATTTTGTATAAGGAAACAGGTTTTGCACTTGGTTCTCAACATCTTAGTCCATATTAGTCTCTTCTGACAGTGAGTTTTTGTAATCATTCTCTACCTCCTGTGAAAATTGTCATCTGTAATCCCCTGTTAATTGATAATTTTGCTGTAGTCATGAGGAGAAATTGTTAGGTCTAGTCTCATGCAAGGAAATCAGCAGAGGTACTTGGAATGCATCAGCTCCTCAATGAACACGTAGTCTAAAGAGCACCATATCCACTCAAAAGACTTGGTGAACAGTGGGCTGCCACATTCTGAACCTGCACAGATCTTTTCTCAGTGGTGTGTTTTGTTCCCCATATAAAGAGAGAGAATATTTGAGACAGAAATTACAAAGGGGATGGTTCATTATCACTTTACAGGCTGATAGGGTAGCATACAATCTCTAGGCTTCTTGGTGGGTGGTAATCTCCCAGGTCTGGAACCCTCCCTGGCAGGGCAGAGGACAGCTTGCCAATTAATGTGTTCACCAAAGGGAAAG
>NW_005842581.1:950616-955715 GCF_000455745.1 Alligator sinensis
GGTGGAGGGGGGTTGGGGTTAGAAAGGTATTTCTACACCAGAGCTAAAGATATGACTACAGCACAAGTAGATGTACCCACGTTAGGTTGGGCACAATAACAGTGACACTGCAGAGAGATATAGATAAGCCCGTACTGAAGTCCAAGTGTATGGCAATGGGTCCAGGCCAGTTTATACAGTGAATGCTGAAGCTTTTGCTGCTTTCTACACTGCTGGCTTGGACATCTTTAAATGTATTGTAGCCTTATCCCTTTGAAGTAAGTATTTACCTTGCAGGACTTCCTGTTGTACTAGGAGTTTTCATTATGCACAAATTTTACCATTACCAGCTGCCTCTTATATGCCCACATTCTTTATATTAACAGTTTTATGGTGTAAGGGTAACGTAGAAAGGTTTTTTTCAGTAGGTATTTTTAAACTTAGGATTTGGATATTTCTAGTGTGAGAAGTGAATATCTCAATTAAATAGCTGCTCTATCCATGACTGGACAGGCATTTGTAGAAATTTTTATTGTATGATCATTTTTTTCCTTTGTTTTAGGAGATGTCGATGACTATAGTGCTGAAGTGGAAGAAATTCTTCCTCAGCATCTACAGCCAGTAGCAAGTTCTAGTCTTGGAACTTCACCGAGCTCTTCACCGCGTTCCAGTCCTTGCCAATCACCTACATTTGCTGATGGACCACCACCCACCCTTCCCATAAGACCAAGCCGAGCACCAACAAGAACTCCTGGACCACCTATATCCTCACAAAGTAGGTATCTGTAGAAGATGGTAATAGTACCAAGCTCTCATAGACCTTTTCATTTTAAATCAAGAACCACTTTAAAAAGGATTTCAGTATTGTCCTTACTTTACTTTACATGAAGGAAAACTGAAGCCCAAATATGACAGTTGGTCTAAATAGTGATGAGAATGAGTATAGGAAACTGTAGTGATATATAAAAATCACTGTCACTTTTTTTTTCAGTTGCCCTGCTGTTGGGAACATGATCTCTGTATGTTTTTTATCAGCCTGCATTATGAATTTTCCTTAATATTCCTTTCTCCCAGAATGAGGCCTGGGTTGAAAAGGAAATTATTTTCAGTATGGTTTATGAACCTATTCAAGAAACCTAGAGGAATGCTGAATGGTCAGATCTTTTGGTAAACGTAATTTTTACTCGAGTATGAATTTGCTTTGTTTTACCACTTCATGTTCATCTCTTTTTTTTTTTTTTTCTTCCCCCCCCCCCACACACACACACAACTGGGTGCTGCTGGTATGTGAGCAAGTGTGTGCATATCCTCCACTGCGATACCAAAAGCTTTTTAATAGGAAAATCTTTTGATTTTTATAGTGTCATTAAATAGGCTGATTCTCTCTCTCTCAGGTTCACCAGTTGATTTTCAAGCAAGTATACAGCAGAAAGAACCTACTCAGAGCTTGGAACCTAAACGCCCTCCTCCTCCTCGGCCAGTTGCTCCACCAGCACGGCCTGCCCCACCACAGAGACCACCCCCGCCATCAGGTAATGCAGTGAAGTGTATTCTGTACCATGTGGAATATTGCACAGCCTAATTTACTGTGTGATTAAAAACTGAAATGCCATATCTTGCATAAATAGTTATGGTGTTTTTGGCTCAAACGAAATAAACCAGAAGTTCCATTAGGTCGATGTAACTAATTAAAAATAACATGAATTCATTGACTTTTTTGCCTAGATTTTTTTAACTTTGTATTATGACTACTTTTTATGATTGCTTTTTATCAGTTTGGGTGACTTTAATGAGTTAAAGAATTTTACTGGTGTTTATAATTAAAGTTTTCATTAATTACATCATTGCAATTGTTTCCAAAAGTTTAGTGTTTAATCCTTTGAGGCATACTCATTTAATTAAACTCTTAATTAAATGTCTTTACTTCAGAGTAAATACAGATTGCATATGCAAGTAGCAGGGAGAGACTGGATATTTAGAAACCATATGGACAATTTAAATAAGCAACTTGATTTTTTTTTTTTAATGTTCTCATTCTTCCTTTTATTGACCTTTTTTATTCATGCTGCATTCATTTGATATATACTGTAAGGGGGTAGGAGCCCTGCGCCTACTAGAAAAGAATTTGGAGGTAATCATTTAATTTTCAAATCTGACTAAAAGCAAAACTTCTGTGTCCTCTCTCTTGAGACTGTTTAATCTGGTGCTGCCTGAAGATCGATTTTCCTAGCTACATTGTGATGTACATTCATTTGTTTAAAAAATAAGCAAAGAACAACCTCCTCTCCATTCTTCATATATAGATTTCATTCCAAGCGTCTTAAACTCTCTCCTTTTCTTGAATTACAGTAGACTTTGTGATCTCCAAGTTGTTGACACCAGATGCTATTTTCTGATTAAGTAAATGAACATGAAAATCTCTCTCCAGAAGTTATTGAAAAGTTATAGTCATGGAAATCAACATTGACCCAGATCTTCATTATATTCTTGGAGAATATGAACAGACATCCTTTTATTTTTAAAATAAAAGCTTTTTAATTGTTCACTGTGAAAAGACTTGCTGTTTCCTTCAAAAGAAATATTATTTAAAAAAGGCTGATTAATATATAATTATGCAAGTAGTTAGTATAATTTCACACGCTTAACTAGTGTCACAGTTGACACGCGTCCTCAGGATGATCACCAAATCTCTGGGCCACAAGTGCTTTCAAGTGTCCTCCACTATGGTTCATCTGATCTCCCCCTGGTCTGGGTAGTGTATAACCAGGATTTTTATCTCTGGGTCTCCAGGGCATGCTTCCAGGTATACACCTCTTGCCTGAGCCCTTACTTAGCATATAAGACTTTCATTATATCTTCCTTAGTTCTTGCAACTAGGAGCTCTGAGTCCTGGACTGCTTGTACTCTTTCTCAGAGCATTAGAGAATATCCTGCTTATGGTAGTGTAAGAGTTTTGCTGTAGTTGTGATGGTCCAGAAATTGTGAGAAGCAAGGATTTCTTATGGGGATATCTCTTATTGAACTAACTAAATAATTGGAACAGAGTTAAACAAGCTTTTGAATGCAAGAGATTCTTAATCAGGTCTTCCTACCCTGGCTATAGCATTCTAGCTTTCTGCTTAATGACTTTGAGGACAACATGAAAGAAAAGAAGTTGCTTTTAGTAATGGGATTCATTAACAATAGTCATGTGCGTCTTCAAAGATACCATAAACTTACAGATTTTAGCAAAATAATTCAAGTCTTGCAAACTGGTAGTTCTAAGGATTTGCTAACACTCTGGGCTAGACAAGGGTCCCTTCTGCTTTATCTTTCTCTGGGCTGGTCTTTTTAGAGGGAAAGCAAAAAATCTCCTTTACTCTCTCTGGCTTGCTCTTTTTCTCTCTTTCTCCATGTGTCCCAGGTTCCATCTGGGTTCCTGTACAGAAAGTTAATACTTTGGTCCCAGGAGATAGACTTGGTGGTTGAGACCAATCAGTGCCTCCCCACAGCAGCACGTAACCCCATGGGGGGGCATGGAAGGCATGTGCCCCCCCATGGAGCAGAGGCAGGCTGTCTGCTGCGGGCTCAGGGCTCTCGCCCTGCTGCCTTTACCCCAGGAGTTCAGCTGTGCAACGCCAGTGTGCTTCCTGCTCCTGGGTGGGCAAGGAACATGCTGTGTGGCCAGCACACCGTCTCCTGCCTGCCCAGCAGGCAGCAATGGTCTCATGCAGCTGAGCTCCCAGGCAAAGGCAGCAGGGCGCAGAGCCCCAGCCTGCAGCAGGCAATCCAACCCATACCTCCCTCAGGGGTGCACACTGCTGCAGGGAGCTGCATGGCACCCCCCCCCTCCACCCGCCCCCACCAGTGCCTCTGGACAACCCACCCTGGCCCCAGGGCCCCAGTCACTCCAGCCCCTGTTCCTGTCCTACTCCTTCCCCACTCACCAGGGGGGTCTCCATCTCCCCCCACCCCTTCTCTCCCTCTGCCCCTTCCCTGCCACTTATAGGTGGGTGCTGCCTGTATCTACTCCTTTCTTCCAAGCCCCAGCCCCCAGAACTGCTTATGCCCCTGAATCCTGACCCACAGTACCCCACGCTAGGGTGTGCAGGGACCCTCCCTCCACTGGCTCCAAACCCCACACTCACTTACAGCACCCCCCCAATACACTTCAAAAATAGCATCTCATGATTTACATGCCAATCTCTTGATTGATTGATTGATTTTTAAGAGTTTGTCTCATGATTTTTGACACGGTGGGATCGCTCTAGAAATATTCAGTTCGATGCTCTTTGTGTGTAGTATCTACTTATGCCACTGCCAGAGAGAGGATACTGGACTAGATGAATCATTGGTCTGATCCAGTGTGATCCTTCTTATGTTTGAGACCTTCCAAAAATTTACAAAATGGTATAAAATTATATGCATTTTCCCCCTCCCCTTCCCCCTCCCCTTTTCCCTTCTGCCTCTCTAATTTATTCTGGGGTCTTAGACATAGCTAGTTGTAAAAGTTAAATGCATTCGAATGGAGAAGAAAAAATTATGTTGCAGTTTTGTTTTTTGTTTTGTTTTTTTCAATGGTAGTCTGAAAGTGTTCAGGGATTTGGAGTATTACAATAAAGTTCTAGGAGGACAGACTTTTGGGCAGGTGAAAGTGCTTTTGGTATTGCATGCATTTCCCCTGCTTATGTGCAGATGTATCTTTTTAAGGTAGAATATTGCAGATATGATCGTTTATAGTTTAGGTTGAAGTATTTTGGTGTTAGCTGTTTTCTAACACATAATTATTTTAACTATTAATCATATTTACCCAGCACAACTCATTGATAGATTCATTATCATATTTTTCCGCATAAATTATTCAGAGGCTAGGGCTCCTCAAAAAATGAGTAGTGTAAAGAAGAGGGATCTGAATTTATTTTTATGTAGTTTAGTAAATGCAAGTGTAAAGTACAGCCAAAGCTGTGTTATCCGGCAGTTTACCATCCAGAATGCTCCACTAACTGGCATCTGTCAATACAAATCTTCCTTCTGAGGGATGCGGCAAAAGTGAAACCAGAAATCCCACTTTCAGTTTCACCTCTGTGAGCCAAGTCCTACTTTTTCCTTGTGGACCACGGCCCGGGGCAAAGCAGCCTGTG
>NW_005842581.1:955725-970722 GCF_000455745.1 Alligator sinensis
GTGCACCAGACGCAGCATATTTGATTAACCAGCATCCTCTGTTCCCCATGGATGCTGGATAACAGAACTTTTGCTGTATTTTTCATTTCCCATTCTGCTTCACTTTCATCCCATTTCTTCTTCTTTCACTATTTCCCACTCAGTTTTTATAGCTTCTCTGCAGCTTTCTGTATTTGAAAGAAACAAGCATTCTCCATGTCTTTGTTCCAATTCCTTCTCAAATCATCTTTTTGGAAACAACCCATTTTACCTTATTAATCCTTCACTGTCTTTTTGTTGCACTGTGTCATCTTGCCTCTCATCTTATTTAGAATATGAGGTCCTTGGGTCTTATCTGCATTTGTGTTGCCTTTTTTACATAGCACTTCATACACAGTATTTTTTTAAATTGATATTGTAGTACAGGGCTGTCCAACTTCAGAGCAGCTGGGGACCAAATGATTCCCAGCCACCTACCAAGCAGGCCGCATACTCTGTGGTCCACGTACCATGTCTCACACGTCTCTCTCTCCTGCCCCCACACCACATGGACTTCTGATGCATTGCATTGTGGGGACTTGCTGTGCCACAGAGGCATCTTGCACAAGTGGACACACCACACTACACTGTGCCACCTCTTCCCATCCTGTGCCACCTTTGCCCAACCCCTGTTGTACGGTAGTCAATTCTGGCTGTATTGCATGACTGGGGATGCTGCAAGAGATCCCCAGATCTCTGCAAGCTCTCTGACCATGGGGTCCCTCAGTCCCACGTGGCTTCACTCTGCTGTGCCCCTAAGGGTGGAGAAAAGCAGTGGAAGCTGGAGGAAGGAGGGAGAGCTTAGACTTCAGCAGCAGCAAAAAGCAAAGGGGGATTGGTATCTGGTCCTAGAGTCCCGGGGCTGTAAGCAGCCTACGGGCTGCCAGTTGAACAGACCTGTTATATGTTAAAACAAACGTCATTCTTCAGCCCATGCAACACACAGGTAGTGAGGCAAGTTAGATGTACCTTGCATGTTATCTATAATTATAAGTTGACACAGTGGTATCTGTTTAAATTGAAATCCTTAAACAACTGAAATTAAATTGAAATCCTTAATTTTAAATAAATACCTCGTCTTACAGGTTGCCCATATAACGTTCTAATTTTTTCTCAGGCATGTCACTCCCTTCAGTGCTTGACAAGCATGCTCATGGTCCTTCATGATATGAAGACTTTCCCGTGGGGCTCTAAGCTTTGTCACAGTGTAATTGTGTTATGCGCCTGTATTGGGAGTAGTCTAAAATTCTGCATTTTCTTTCAGTTCAACATGTTCATATGAAAAAACAGAAATAATTAGACTGCACTATAATAGCTCTGTTTCAGTATTTGCAGCAGAATAGTGCTTTTATTTGGTGGTGCAAAATGATTATCATTAAGAATTTTTTTTAGTACTAAAAAATAAGTTTTCAAGCATTTGGAGTTCAGCATTTAGTTTAAAGTATATGTTCTGTAGTGTTTTACATCTTTATAGTTTCCAAAACCACAGTAACCAAGTAATTTCTTGCAGAGTATGAAGAAAATTCTTGATTATGACTGAGTGCAGATGTTCATTTCTACTAGGAAAATAACCCAGGAACTGGAGTGTTCATAAGTTCCAGCCCCATCGCTAGATAGCTTCACAGGCAAACTCTCTGGGGTGATGTAGAGCAGTATGAGGCATGGTGGGGGTGTTTTGCCATGTTGGCAAGGCTCCTGAGTTCTGCACCGCTTTGGCTCAGTTAATTCATTATTAACAGTTTTTAAGATTGAGAATGTATGGACTTTACCCTAAGTTATGGCCACACAGATACTGCAGTTACCCCAAAAACAGACTTAAGGTTGACCTTTCACGTTAAGCTAGGGAAATTTATAGTTAATGTACCCAAACAGCCTTACTCTATCTTATAGTAATGTAATAAAATAACCAGTCAGTTATGATTAATGCATAAGGGTAATTTAGTCCCATATTTAAAAGATTTTTAATTAATCACATTTGGTATGTTTTTCCCCTCATGGTTTCTCTACAAAACAGAGGTCAGGTTGTATGAGTGCATTAGGAAATGGCAGGCATTTTGAAATAAAGGTAACTTGTGGAATTCTCAAGGTGAACATTTATTACAAATCCCTTTCTGAAGAAGAAAATTTTAGTAATAAAGAAAAACATTGAATTCTTGAAATATACCTAGTGCATTAGATTTCAGGGAGTCTTGACTAGATAAGCTTAAAGAGCTTTTGTTATTTCTTAAGATAATTTGGGACAAAAATGGCTAGACAGAGGGTGTCCACTCTCTTTTTTTAAAACTTTTATTCTCACAGATTTGACATGCAAGTCCAGTGTATTCTGCACAGCATAACAAGTGTTACACTTTTGGGAATGGATAGGCTGTACGCTGTGTTGGGTCTATTTTCAAGAATATATTTCGGCTATAAAGAATAAATCTGATCTGTCCTGTTCCCACTACTGAAGTCCTACAGTAGCTCTTGCTCTGTGTTATTTCAAAAGTGTTGAATAATTGTTACAATATAGTGAGACTTATAAGTGGAGACAAAGTTCTCCTGGAAGGAGGGGTTTGGGCAGACTGGAAAGGCATGTCTCATTACTGTACACAACCTGCAGCTTTAATTCTGCCCACTTGTGAATGATACCTCCACCCACCTCTGACATCACAGTACTATAGCTTTCCAGAAGATGTGGAGCTCGGTGACCTTAAGCATGTGGATATATATTAATAGAAATTAATTAGACTATAAAAGCTATTTTTAGGGGAAATTTAGTGAACACTAATTCTCTGTGCCTGGTCTATACTCAAGCAATTTATCTACTTCTGTTTAAGCTGCTTCAGAGTTACAAGGTATTCCAGTCCCTTTACCCATGTCCTAAGGCATGGTGGCACATAAGCCCTGGACACTCGCTAAAGGGAGGCGCTGGAATGGAGATGGTCTTAAGCCCCTCCAGCCAGTGGAGCAGAATGGGGATAGGATCCTGCTGTATGAGGTATAAGGTGTCACTTTCAAGAGCCACGTTAACCCTTCCCTGACCCTTCAGTTGCTGCTGAATTCGGGGCTTTGGATCCTTACTCACCATATTAAACTCTGGTGGGGGTGGGGACCAGAGAAGGGTCAACCTGGATCATGTCAGTGATATCTCCTCTCACAGCAAAATCCTACCCCACACCACTCCGTGCCCTCAGGCCCTCCTACTTCTGTTCTAACACTCAGAGCACAAACTCTACCAGGTAAGGATTTGGAGAGTGCAAGGATCAGAGTGGCACTTAAGGAAGGGACAGGGTTTAACTTCTGTGGCACAGTGGCCTAAAAGGTTGGTCACCACTGTCCTAAGTTTTCCCTCTGGAATGTTAACCCAGCTCATGCCAGAGCTTGCATGTCACAAGTTCTCTGAGCTCAACAGCTGGTCAGCACAGGCTCTAGCCACAGCTCCTGCTTTTCCCTTTCCCCTGCCACTGAATTTAGTGTTGGGGGGAGAAGGAAAGGGGAAGCGAACAGGGGTGGTGCTCAACCTCCTTGCCTCTGCAGCCATGTAAAAACAAGAGCTCCAAGTTCACTGTGCACATGCAAAGCACCACCAGAGGGTGTGGCTACACCACCCCTTATCTCCCATATCCCTTATCTCCTGTCGATCCATTTTGGATTCTCCCATGGAGAGCTGTATTCCCATGGCACGAATATACACTGTAATGCTCCTTTGCTTCCACATATCAGAGAAGTCAGGGTAAAAACAGAGGTCCAGAAGGGTGCAGTTGCGCTTCTCCCGTTCCTTGGTAAGAGTTATGGTGATCTACTGCATGTAATCTCTGCATCAGTTGATACAACTGCCCTAAATAAAGGGAAGGAAAATTAGGATGCGTAAACAGGAATTGAGGAATACAGTTCTTCAGGACACAGCAGACTCGGTCAAGTGGCACGCTTATTTCTCATACCTGTTCATTCTAGGAGAGATCTGTACTTATCCATTATATCCCCAGGTGCTGTTTTTGCTCTGGGGACACTTAAGGCTGCAGGGTGTGACTACTCTATACTTTTATTTTTGAATTTTCTAGCCTTCCAGTTTTTAAGTATAGGTACAGTCTGTTTCAGAGAGTGCAAGATGCTGCCTGTCAACCCCAATTTTATTCACTGTCCACAAGATTGTTAATGCAGAGATGTCTCCTCTAACTCAAATGTGAAAATGAAGTTGTCATGTTTCTAAATGTTAGCTCTCTTGCTGAACTAGATCTCTTACTGTTCTGGCTTCCTTGTGCTGCTGCAAGTGGTTAGAATGCTATATAGTTATATGACTTAGAGCTCTTTTGTCTGTGATGTCCTGTCTGCTCTTACTTTTTTTCCAATTGGCTGCTTTTCTATGCAATATACAGCTTCTCTTCTCTCTCTGCAAAGGTCTTGGAGCTCCTCCCAGTCCTGGGGTAGCTAGGAAAGAGATAGAAGGTAAAGAATTTTTCTATTCTGGAAATGAATTTTTAATTTTGTATATGAATGATTGTAGTGTTGGTGTTTTAAGATGTACTGACTAATTACTGGGTTTATGTCCATTTGTTTGTTTGTTTGTTTATTTTAGAGTATGTCTCTTTCAGACTTGATTATTTATATTGTCAGCTGCTTGCTATTTTACAGTGTTAGACATTTGGGGACTTAATGCATGCCTGTGAAATAGTAGACTGTGGTAATTTAAATCTTGAAAGCATTCTTCTTTATCTCAATGTTTTAAAATTTAAGGAATATTTAATCTTTGCAAGTAACAGATGCATAGGGTAAATCTGTTATAGGTGGAAGGTTTATTAAAGGAATAAAGAATAATGTATTTGTGACTAGAGCTCTAGCAAGTCATTTAAATCTTGTATTTCCTTAACCGGTAGTAGATATTTACCTTCATGTTACCATTTCTCCTGTCCTAAAAGTCTCATGGTGACTGGAATGTAACTGGAATTCTGCTAAATAGAACAGGATTAAAAAAAAATCAATCACTGTTAATTATGGGACTACAGGACAGTAGATGATTCCTGTCATGAAGAGCCCAAAATTGAATGGGCAAGGACTACATGGAACAAGGGAAGAGATGCAACAGACCAGCTTAATGAATAATATGATGACAATATCCATCATATTAGTTCATGGTGTTTTTATTCCGGGGGTGTTAACTGGGAGGAGATCAGCTAAGTGGAAAGAAAAGTGAATGAATAAGTGACATTTGAGGGTGTAAAATAAAAGGCAGAGAAGGAAGGTCCAAGTGTATGGCATGAAGCTGATGTGAAGCTATCAGGTGATGTGGGAGTGATAGGGTCGGATCCAACAGCCAGTTAACAAAGGGCAGAAAAGGTCCAGTCAAAACTGGAATTCTTTGAATGCCCCAGAGTTCCAGCTTTGACTGCTTTTGCTGCTGCCCTTACCAGCTGGGATCTCTAGCTGATTTCCTACCTGCAGTTTACAACATGGTAGGAATAAGGGAGGGAAGATTTCCCTCTAACCCCAGATAAGCTTTTACCAGCATAGCTATGTCAGTCAAGATTGATATGTACTAACATGGTTATGTTTGGGAAAAGTATTTTAATAAAGAAGTTCTACAGAAAAGCAAGCCATTTTAGTGGCATAGTTTTTGTTCCAGTAACTGGCATAAGCTGTAATGATAAAATAATTATTTTCCTGGTATAAGCTACATCTATCTTGACAACAGAAATCACTATACCTACAAACCCTTTTTATTGTAGATATAGTCTAAGGAAAGTACTATTGTCTGCCAACTGAAAGCAAATATAAATGATTAAGAATCGTGTTCTTTGGGTGTTAGGAAACCATTATGTGCATCCTTCAAGTTATTGTTATGCTAATATCTTCATGGTCCGTAGACATTCATAAGCTATCAATCTGTCTACTTATATGTACTTGTCTGAGCTGGACCTCTTTTTTTACATTTTTGCAAACATCTCACCTTAAGTACCACATTCAGAGATGCTCATCAGTATAGGATCATAGGACTAGAAGGGGCCTCCCAGGCCACTGAATCCCATGCATTTGCAGACAACCATTTGTACAAGAGCCCATAAGATCATCCACCCTGAACACTGTCTCATCACAACTACAAAGCATCCAGGCTGGAGGGATAAAAACCCCAAACCTGAGCCTACAGCATGTGTAGATAAAGAGCAGGGCAGACTAAGGCATTGCCAATTCCTTGCTGCTGTAATGGCCTGGAATTTAAGATAATCTAAGCACATTTTCATTTAAGAGAACCCCATACCATGTTAAATTGAGGCAAAACCACACAGGGTTCTTGTCAGTCTGACCAGGGCAAGAGAGAGGAGTAGATGGGAATTCTGATTGACTGAGAGTATATGAGCAAAACCCTCTCCCACCACATGAGAGCTTTCTAAATACCAGCAGTAGTACCAGAGCACCCCAACCAAGCCCTTATCCAGTACTTCAGAGAAGATTAAAAAAAAAAAAAAATCCCAGAAAGCAAATGCTTTCCAGGCAGAATGGTAAAAGGGAATTCCTTTGGACCCCTGCAGAAACTCTGAAACACGGGATTACAGGACAGTACCTGTAAAGTTTTCTTTCACTCCTTTTATGGGAGTATCAAATCCTCAAATCCCTTTATCAAATGCTCCAGTTATTACCTTGAGGGAAATGCCCATCCTGTCCTCCTGCCATGGTTAAAATGGTTGCCTTTAGTATAGGAGTATACTGGAGGCAGCAGTCAAGAGTATGCATACAATAGATTGTATAGTCCCATATTCTGGTATCAGCTCTCGTTCCTGAAATCCTTTCTTGAAAACAGTGGTCAGTTGCAGATTATAATATATAATATTGCAACTTTCCTGTCAGTGACGATCCTATTGTAACATTGATAAAATAGACATTATCTGCAGAGATAAAGGATTTTAATCACTAATGCAGTTGGGGTATTCCTGGTTCTTTTAGTGCTAATATATCATTATTGCATGGTATTTGGTCCATAGGGTCTATTTATGAAAACCTCATATATGCCTGACTTCTTTTTTCATGCTTCAAAGCACAAAAAAGCCCTGGAACACAAAGAAAAGATAATTTAGGTAATATAGTTAAATGCTTTGTACTACTTTTATTATGAAAAAGCTTTGACTTTGAAATGGTATCTTAATCAATGGTTTCTTATGGGTTTGTTTCAGTTCGTAGCCAGCCTCCACCTTCATCTGGATTCACAAGTACAGCAACTGTTGGATATAGTGCAGCCAGACCGGTAGGCATTTCATTTTTGAATAATTTTTGTGCTGAAACTCTCTCTTCTTATGTTTTCATTAGTAGGTTTTCTTAGGAGTAATGGTAGGGAGGAGAGTACTGCAAAAATAAGCAGTTATTTTGTAGGTTAAGTGATTATATTCCTTCCATAATCATACTGAAAATATGTTACTAAAGCTTTTGGACTTAGTTCTCCATTGTTTTGTATTTTATATGGTTGGTTACATATGCAAAGTGGATGTAAAGCATTACTGAAAAATTGCAGTGTATATCTGCTCTGCTTTAAAAAAATACAAATCAGTTATTTCATTTTGTGCATTTTGCATTCTTTAAAATCTGTTGCTTTGTAAAGATACAAGTGTTTATTGAAATACGTTAAATTTTGTGTGCGTCCTGGTGGCAGTAGTAGTGTCAACAATTAATTGATGAATAATGATTTTACAGTTATCTTAATTCTAATAATTTGCCAAGAATCTTTCATAGAATCCCTTGCCTTTTATGTACTGAATAGTAGTCCAAATTTAACTCCTCTTTATGGAGTATTAACTTCACCACACTGAAGTAAATCTTGCATGCAGTTTTTGGTAGCTTGGGCATTTCATCGTGATTAAGAAAACAGCACATTTATCAAAAGGTCCCAGAACAAGGAAACCATGGTAATGTCTCGGACGGCCAGAGCTGACTCGAGTTATGGTAGAAATTGGTCGTACGTTAGGGCGGGCTGGTGAATGGAGAGGCAGAGACAACTTATCGGTTGCAAAAAACTTTACTCATGCCGCTTGCAATCACAACGCAGGTGGTCTGGTCGTCTGAACAACCACACGGGTTGTTCCAGCTGGCGGGGCCCAAGCCAGTTAATCTGTCTGCAATTCGAAGCCGGCGGGGAAAGGGGTACGTCTGGGGTTGCACTCGGCGACGGGAAGAAAGATCGATAAGTGATCAGTCTATCGATCGGCAGCGCCCAGGGAAATAAATTCAGAGGCACTCTGCAGCGTGCTCAAAGCTCTTCGACTTGGGCGGAAGTCGCGCGGAATTTTAAATGGCCAGCGAGCCAATTACTAGCCGCCACATGTGAATAATTTAGCACTGGCCAGTAGCGGGGCACAAATTTACATTCGAATAGCGGGAACTCTTTGCACCGTGCATTTCTGTGCTGCAAAGAAGAAATGCATCCTGCAAAGGAAACTGCAAATTGGCGGGAACTCTCTCCTATACGCGGGTTCTCAATTGCAGCAGAACACTCTGCCGTGCAAAGGAGCTCTCATGTGGCCAGGAAATTCCATAGTGCCGAGGCACAAAAATCACTGGGTCGTGACAGGTAATAGAGAGAGTGGCAGATGAGTAGGAAAGTTTAACAGGCATCTATTAGCAAAGGCTAATAAGAAAAACTGGCTTGGACCTACCGTTCAGAAGCATTCACATGGAGAAGCTCAGCCTACAAAAATGGAGGGGATGCTATGTGAGGGCTCCTTTATTCATATCACCTTCTGGAAGTAGGAATCAGTTAAACGAAAGCAACCACTTTTTAAAGCTGCTAGAGGGGAAAAATGAAATGTTTACAGTCTTCATTTTTTCCCACCTGTCTCAGGCTTGCCTAGCTTGACTCACCACCATGGATAGGAGAGTGCATTTTTCAAGTATTGCCTACAAGGAAAAGTTAAAATCATGTAAATTATTATGTAGCTTTTAAAATGATCACAATGAAATAACTGTTAGAACAATTTAGAGCTTTGTAAACATTCTAGAAAACAACATTGCCTGTTTATATTTCCTGGGTCATGGAGCCGGGTTTTTTTATCAGAACATTTACATGAAAAGCAAGATCTTTGTCTAAGAGTTTCTGTTTTTTCTGTTTGTTCCTCACAGCTATTTTGAAGGACTATACATAAATCTGAGAACTGAGCAGCAGCAGTTGATTTTAATTGTTTTTGTTTTTGAGCCAATAACTGTCCTATCAGTTTCTAAAAGAATAAATACAACTAGCGGGGTGAAATAATTAAATGAAATTTAAGCTTAACTATGAAGGAATACTTCTAACCATTAGGATAATTTAGTCTACATAATCATTTTCTGGCTGAATTTTTCAAATAGGATTGAAAGGGACTTTTGGAGTCATCTAGTCCAACCCTTTGAAGAGCTGCTGTTGCTGTTCATACACCATCCCATATACTTTTCTGGACTCTTGAGAATTTCTAGTGAAGGAGGTGCTACAGCTTCCCTAGGCAGCTTGTTTCATTGTCCTTTTGCTCTTACTGTTTGGAATTATTTCCTGAAAATTAATCTTAATCTGTTTTGGTATATTTTAAACCCATAGTCTCTTTTTCTGCCCTCTGTTTTGAAGGAAGAACATTTTTTTTCTCTCTTCTTTATGGCAACTTTTTCAGGTATTTAAAAATACTAATACTATATATCCTTTCTTCTTCTCCTTTTTTCCAAATGGAATATACCTAGTTCCTTCAACTTTTCCTTGTGGCCTGCAGTCTAGCCCTCATTTCTTTTTTGCTGGCCTCTGGATTCACTCCAGTCTCTCTACATCCTTCTTAAAATGCAGTGCCCAGAACTTTATACCATAATCCAGCATACTAACCAGCACCAAGTTAAATGGTACTTCTACCTTCTTTCTTGCATGTAATGCTCCTTTTAAAGCAACCTGAAGCTGTATTTTCTTGTCTGCAATTGTCGCTTATTGCCAGTTCATATTGGCTTTGCTCATATTGGGGTGCCAAACTAGTTATCCCCTTTTTTGTATTCATGCATTTGTTTTTCTCCCCTAAATGTAACACCATAAATTTTGTCTTTGAATTTTCATTTTATAGTCCAGTTTTACAATTTAAAAAAAATTGCTTTTGAGTTTTAATCCTGTCCTGCAGAGAGTTTACAGTTCCTTTTTAGTTTTGTCATCCTGAAATTTGAATATTTTCTCTTCCTGCATCTGTCACCTATCAAAAAGTTAAATGATACTGAACCTAGAACAGAACCCAGTGAACCCCACTTGGGACCTCCTGTCATCACTTTTAGTTATTATTTGCTTGGGGTTTATTAAATCAATAGTGTGTCCCCCTTAACAGTAATGCTGTGTTTACCTGAATCCAAGACAACTTTGAATTTAAGATGATCCCCCAATAATTAGATTCTAGACATCAAAGATTATAAATTTTATTATAATGTTCTACATCCAGAAAATTATTTCAGGGTCGTCTTGAATTTGTCCCTCTCACTTGTTTCAGTGAGGAAAGCAGAGTTGGAGGGGGGAAAGCAGGGGCAGGTTGGGGAAAGAAGGCATGGGGAGGAAGGCAGGAATGGAAAGCATGGACGGGGGGAGCACGCAGCCTGCCCCCATCCTTTGCTCCCCAGGTTCCTGCCCCCCCCAGCCCTACTTCCCTACCTTTGCCTTCCCACCTACCTCCCCCTTCCACTTCTTTCTGTGCTGATATGGTGCAGGAGGAGCTCCAGAGCTGCTCCTGTCCTATGCTGCTCCTGTCCTATGCTGCCTACTTTGCAGCAGGCCTGAAGGAGGAATCTGCATGCTACAGAGCTGTGCTTTCTGCATAGCTGCTCTCTGCAGCATGGGACAGGAGTAGCTCTGGAGCTCCCCTATGCCTGCTACATCCAAGTCAGACTCTAGTGAGGAGCTGTGAGGGGCTACTCTTCAGGGTGCCCAGCTGGCTGCAGACCACAATGGCATACAGATTCCTCCTTTCCTGACTGACTCCCTGCCAGTGAGATGGATGGAGTGTGGAGGGAGGGGAGACACTGAAAACAGGAACCCAGTTGGGCTTCTTCTGCTGCCACTGACTGCTCCCAGCTGTGGTGCTTGATTCTAAAGCAAGGCTTTGTCTTCCTCCATGATGAATGGGGAAAACTCATCTTGTAACTGAGTAAATATGGTACTGTCTGCCCACATTTTTTTCAAGTTTACATATGAGAATAGCATGTAGAATAGTCAAGTATTACTAAAGTCTAAGTATGTTATGTTCACTGTATTTCCCTTATCCACCAAACCAGTTGCCTCAAAGTGAAAGAAATCAAGTTGGTTTGGCATGAGTTGTCCTTACAAGGCCAGGCTAACTGCTAGAGATCACTCATCTGCCAAATAACTTGAACATACTCTATTTGGAATTCGCATTAAAAACCTCCCAAGTATCGGGGGGGAGAAGGTTGTGTGTGTGTGTATTTTAAAAGATGGGTCCTGTGTTAGTCCTTTGGTCCCGTGTGATCATGTGTCTTGGCAATATTTGTAAATCATGCCCAATAGCTCCTAGATTTCTTAGTTACTTCGGCATCCTGGAAGAAAATTGTCATATGTTCCACCGGAAAAGCCATTTATAGCTAGGTTTGATAAAATGCTTAACCATAGACTGTAATGGCAGGCATTGATTATTCTGAGAGATGAGTTGGATCCAGACTTTGATTTAAAGCTAAGCTATCTTCGCCTGAATACTTTACTACATTTTACCTGAATAACAGGAGGGGAGATGACAACACAGCTAAATTTGGCAATAAAAATGTATAAAAATGACACTTTTGGGGAATTTGGCAATGGTAAGGATACTGTTTTCATTTTCTGAGGGATCTCTGCATTGTTGCTCATTTGAATACGTTCCCAAAATGACAGGCAAGACAAAGGACAAAGTTAAGGGTACAAACAGACCCTAATTTTACTGTGACATCAGTTGTGCTAGGACATGTCCTAGCACAGCTGATCAAATTGTTCAGCAGAAGCAGATGTTGCCAGGACTATTGTCCTGCAGGGTCAGGCTCCTGCTGCTCCCAGGGCTTCAGGGGCCTGATTCTGAGGGACAACAGCTCCACATGCCACAACCTGACCCATGAAATGCACTTCGGGGGATTCCCAGGGTGCCTGTGTGTGAGCAAAGACCCCACCACCACCACTCAGGGTATACACACTTGACTATGTGTATACCCTGAGTCAGGGCAGAGTAGCATTAAGCACAGAGGGATTTGTGAGGTGTGCATCTGCAAGTGCACCCTGGGAATTCCCCTACAGTGGAAGTCTCAGGGCATGCAATATGCAAACAGATGTCCTCCCCTGTAAGGCATCAAAATGGTGTCTAAGTTTGGTCATACAAGCATTTTTGGGCATCTAGGACATGAAAAAGGGGCAGGGATGTCTGTTTGCTCACAGCTTGTGCTGCCATAAAAATATGGTTGGAAGGCGGCCAATCTTTGTTTGCACCCAAAGAGTCCTAAGCTGTGCTCAGAAAATATTCTGCAGCAAGGGAAGTATAGATTAGGTATTAGGAAAAACTTTCTTATGAGGAGGGTAGTAAAGAACTACAGCAGGTTACCCAGCTAGACACAGCCTTGGGTGAGACGATGATATAATCGGGGATGGTCCCACTTTGATCATTGGGTTGGACTAGATGACCTCCTGAGGTCCCTTCCAACCCTAATTTTCTATGATTTTATGGACAAGTACCAAAGGAGTGCCTGTTTGAAAATTGGACAACTCTGTATCTCTGTATTTTCTTCCCTTAGCAAAACACGGGAATTTAATAGCTGGCTATCCAGTTAGCTTTAACTCTAAATCCCCACCACTTAGGAAGGTGGTGATAAACTCTGAGGCCACATCCAGACAAGCATGGTCAGGTGGTATGTGATGCCACAGACGTGTCTGCGGTGCCACATACCACATATTCATCTGTTCTCCACGCTGCAAGGGAGCAGTGCAGGGGGATTTTTTGACCCTTAGATATCCAGAGGTCAAAAAAATGATTTGCAATAAAAAGTGGAGCGGTGCATGTGGGGGCAGCGTGCATTCTGAGTGGCAGGTTTGCCGCTGCTGCAGCCCTGGGAGGTCCTCAATACCCAGTACCTCAGTTAAGTGCTGGCCTCAACCTCCTTTACCCCACCTGGGGTAACCTGCCAGAGCGCGTGTAGCATGGGCGTTCCCCAAAGACAACTAATGGCAGCACAAGTTGCACCACCGCTAGTTGTCCCCAGGGAACCAAATGTTCATGCTCGTCTGGATGTGGCCTGAGATGTCTTTGGTCTGTGTACCTAACTGGCATGCTGATGGTGACTTGCTGATGATGCGATGAAATGAAGCCATTGAGGCAAAGATGCTACTTGCCACAAGGTTGAATGCAAGTCGTGTATCCTGCACAAAGCCCATTTTATAATGGATGAAGGATCAACTAAATATCTTTCTAGCAAGCAAGAGGGAGAAGGCCCAGCCCAAGTGCTGAGAGGAAGCAGAAGTGTGAATTGCTCCCTCTTCAGTAGTCAACTGCTATTGCTGAAAACTTCATCCTTAGAATCAGAGAAAATTAGGGTTAGAAGAGACCTCAGGGGGTCATCTAGTCTAGCCCCCTGCTCAAAGCAGGATCATCCCCAACTAGATCATCCCAGCCAAGGCGTTGTCCAGCTCAGTCTTAAAAATCTCCAAGGATAGAAAGTCCACAACTTATGTGGGTAATGTGTTCCGGTGTTTTACTACCCTCAGCCTCTCCTCAGAAATCATGTGCCCCAGACCCCTCACCACTTTTGTTGCCACAGTGGCTTCTTTAGTCACAGCTGATTTAACTGTGATCCTGTGGAATGTTATCTGTTTTTAGACTAAGAGACTGAGTTTTACCATAAGAAGGATCTTTCCCTCTGCTTCCTCTTTTCTGGAATTTGGAAGTGACCTAAGACCCTTGCCATTACTAATTAAAAAAAGGATACTTCACAGAAGCTATTATTATGAACTATTATCTCCAGTTCTCCAATATTTCCTAATCTAGGATATGACTTGAATTCAAGTATTTGCTGCTCAGATGAATAAAATGAGTCAAAAATAAACATTTTATAACTGTTTTTAGGAAACTTGTTATAAGAAGCATGCAAACTTGAATCCCAAGCCATTTCATGGAGCCAACTTGTTACTTAGAGACCTAATTACTCTTCATTCAAATCTTGGGTCTATTTCTTCATATTTTTCTTACCTTAAAAATTGGGGTGAGGGCCCTGTTCAACACTCAATACAAATTAGAAATCATTATTAGGGATGGGGCTTAGTGAATAGTTCACTCACTAAGAAAAGCACAGTTTTGAGTCTGTATCTCCTAACAATCATCAGTAGTTCAGTAGTACAAAAATCTCTGTAGTTCAAGAAACTTAAATTAAAGCATTGTTTATACCAATCTATTTCAGACTATTCCACCCCGAGCTGGGGTTATTAGTGCACCACAAAGCCATGTCCGTCCCTCTGTAGGGAGGCCAACACCTGAAACTCAAACAAAGCCAGCTGAACCATCAAGAGGTAATCATTTCTGTTGTTCTGAAGTGTAGTGAATGTATAGCTAATTGCTCTATCTAGGCTGGTGGTCTTGTAACAGTGTTGAAATCTAGCCCCTTCCCAAATGAGAGCTTCCTTTTTTTTCCATGTGGAAACGCTTTCAGTTTTCTATAGAAGTGAGGATTCTTGCATACAATTTGCTGGCTCTTATCTAGGTTGTGAACCCATGTCTTAAATTGTACTTGTAAGTAAAGTACATCTAGGTCAGATCATTAACCCACAGATATAATGTACTTTCAGACAAAAATTCCTAAGTAGACTGCCTTGTTCTGAACTGGAAGTATCAATACATGCTGCTTGATGGGTTTACTACTGGACACTTGGACTGCACTAGGAGGAACATGTAATGTACTGTCATGGTGGCCTGGTATTAATGATGACTTCATAACTAGAATATTGTGTTAAGTGAGATTTTTCAAAGGCACCTTATTGACTTAGAAGCACAAGTCAAAATGAAATTCAGCAGG
>NW_005842581.1:970732-988855 GCF_000455745.1 Alligator sinensis
TGGATGCATGTTCATGTATAGCACTACAAAACACTCAGATGGTACAGAAATAGAATGCTATGGGGGATAGCTCCCTCACTGAAGTGCAAGAGACTCCTCAAAGATGCGCTTCCCTACCAGGGGGCCATAAGAGAGCTCCTTAGCTCTTTCTTCCCTCCCCTAAGGCAATTTGTAAGTGAGCCAAGGTAACTTCTTAAGGCTAGGGAGAGAATTTACACCCAAACCTGTTTAAGTGGTTTAAACCTGTAATAGAATAGAAGTTCAGTGCACATAAACCAGTTTCAAAATGGCTGAAACTTGTTTAAGATACTCCTAGTTGAATGTAGTATCAGACTTAACTGATTTAGGCCAAACCGGTTTGTGAAACTTCTGTCCCAGACCCCTTCCTGGTTCAAGTTAAATCAGAGTTCCCCAGCATCCCAGCATTTTGCAGCCCTGGACTGCATTGTGCTGTCTGCTCCAGAGAGCAGGGCTGGCCCCACCCCTCTACTCCCTAGCTGGAGCAGTAAGGGGTGGCTCACTGGCATCACTAGCTGGCTCACTGGCCCCACAAAGCCAGTTGGCCCCCCAAGGCACTGCTGGGATCTGCAGCCAGGGAGGGGGGTTAAACTTCCCCTGAGTATGGAGCTGCCGTACCCTGCCCTACTTGCTTAGTGCTGGTTCAACTGTGGACTGCAAATCCAACAGGCACCTGGAAGTAGGAAAAGGAAGTGATGAGCAACCCTGCAGAGTCCACCTGCTGCGATTGTGGACTGCAAATCCCAGAGACCTTGGGGGCAGCAGGAAGAAAAAGCGAACACACAGCCCACACTGGCCACACGCTAGAGAGTCATACTCTAGCGCCCCCAGCTTCTGGCTTGAGCCACTGCAGACATGTGGCTGCATTTCCTGAATCAAAAATGAATGTCTGTTCATTTGCATATTGGTTCAGTCTTTGCAGCTTAAACTAACCTGCAAAGACTAAATCAATTCAGCCTTGGGCTTTATGACTGTGCGTACTTAGCCGCACAGGCTCACCTGAGCCTGATTATCTGTTGCTACCAGGCTGCCTGCCAAGTTGGCATGTAAGCTGTGGTGACAGCCCCCTGCACCCAATCAACTGTTGCTGCCACCTTGGCAGAATAGAGTAGCAGTGCTTCTGTAATGGTAGGAGAGCAAAGCTTTGGGTCCCTGTTAGAGAACTAGCCTCTTTTCTTTCCTCCTTGGAGTTAAGAATGCAGAGCATGCTGAAATGCCAGTGGTCAGAAAGACTCCCTGTAACACTGCATGCAACTATACACACATTACATAGAGCACTACAAAGTTCCTGTTTGAAACAGGAACTTGATTGGCAATTCCACCACTCTGTAGCACAGTGGTACTCAGCCCTCTGGCCCAGTGGGCTGGATGAGTAGCATGGGGCCAGTCTGCAGGCCAAATTCCACAGGCAGGGCTGGTCTATCAACTGGCTTCAATACAGGGTCAGTCTTCGGTTGCAGTCCAGCTGTGGAATGACCCTGCATAGTGGATCCAGCAGCAGAAAAATCCCATGTGCCAGTGCGATCCAGTATGTAGTCATACTGTTCAGCCTGCGGGGCTCCAAATGAGTCTGAAAATCTGGCAGTCAGGGAGCAGTGGTAGCATTAATTGCTGTAGCTCTGGAAGCTCTTCAGAGCCATGGCAATTTAACCCTGCCGCTGCTCTCCTGCTACCACATATTCAGACCAGTGAGGGGATGACGCAGCCCCACAGACTAAAGAGTGAGCACCACTGCTGAAATGCTACAAACAGCCTGACTGTGGACGCTCAGTACTTTTGCAATGTTATATGTGACCTTGTAGCACTACAAAAAGCAAATGTCCGAGGCCTAAATCCTTTAGGTGCTTTTGAAAATCCTATCTTCAGCCACAGTGCCGAGCTGACTGACAGTCATGTTCAGCATGTAGTATTTTTCAAAAAAAGTATACATTTGTACAGCAGTGATTTCCAAAATGTATTAAGTATGACCTTAGTTTAGATAGCAATTTTATATTTTTATTAATCACTTTTTAATGTAGCATATTCTGGATGCTTTTACCTAATAAAATATATTGCCAATGTATTTGAAGGGTCACCTTCACTTCCTGAACCACTAAAGCCTCAGGCTGCAGTTCCTCTTCAAGCAACTACTCAGCCAACACCTGTCCTGAAGATGCAGGAGCCTCTTATCCCAATGACATCACATCCATCTCCGACAATTTCTCCACAAAATCTGGAAGCACCACCACAACCACCTCCCCGGAGCAGGTCATCCCACAGCTTGCCTTCAGAATCTGTCTCTTCACAACAGCAAGTAAGTGAACAACTGAGTTTTTTAAATACTTCTTTATAGGTATTGAAATGTAGCATGGACTTAATGATACAGATCTGAAAGAAATCCAAAGCAGATCAATGTACTTGATCAAACCTTTGATACCTAATTAAAATAGGATGTGGTAAGATAATGCCTACGTTATTTTTGGCTGTGTACTGATAGTTTAAACTCTAAATATTTTTTAACTTCTTGAAAGTTTGATAAAACTACCTAAAATGTGAGTTGTATGTTCTTGCAATGTAATTGTTACATGACAAATAATGTAATGTAACCTAGATAAGAAAAATGCATGATTTACAAAATTAAATGTTTATGATGGTGTGACATGTATAACTCATACTGAAGACAAGTTAACAGAGGTCTCCTAAGGTAAAGTAACTAAAATGTTTTATGGGAAAATTTGGAGCTTTGTGCTGGAGCTAAGTTATTTCAAGATGGAGGTGGTGGGATTTTTAGTTTCCAACTTCTAAGTTTAAAGTACATTTATCCTATTTCATGGTATTCACTAAAATATATGAGACACCAAAGTAATTTAACAGATTAAGTCAGTAACACTGCAAGCTTTGTTCTCTGTACTGTTTTAATTAAAAGTATTAATGGAGTGGGGGGACTTTTAAGAAAAGCAATATTTTTTTTAGACATTCCTGTTAGAAGTTTCTTTTTTCAAAACAAGATCTGTGGTTCACTTTGTATACATGTAAGACTAACATGAAACAGCAACACTAGCAACCAGGAGCTTAGCTTCCAAGTAACCAGATACTGAACCAGGTTTGCTACTGACTTAAGAAGTACAAGTCTCTTGAAGTCAATGGACTTTTGCCCTCTGGCACCAGCACTTAATTTAGCTTCCCCTCACGCCGCCCCCGCTTGACTGCTTGTTTAACGTGGGGAAACAACAAATAGGCCCTACATAGAAGAAACTTTCTACAGAATAGAAGAAAAAGTATGCTTCTGACATAGATATGTTACCAATATTTAGTTTGGTTTTTTTTATCGTACCAAATACTATTTCAGCGTTTACCCCACTTTTCCTAAAGCACTTAAGCTCACCCCTGCTCAACGCAGCACTTAGGCATGTATAACTGACTATTGTGCTGAGTACCAGTGTACTTCTCTGCGTTGGGTCTTCAGGATTGAAAACAAGCAAGTCGAAAGCCTGTTTTCCCCCTTGCCACTGAACCAGCATATATGCTTCCATAGCTTTACCACATGATTTTCTCCTCTGTGATCATGACAAATCATTTTTCTGTTTCACAACACATTGGGGTTTCTGCAATTTTAGTCTGTGGTAGTTTTTATAGACTTGGTGTTCCAGGTAAAGTATTTTTTGTGCCAGGAAGAAATGCCCTAAAATGTATTAAATGTTTTCATTTACTGTTTTTTATAAGTGCTTTAACTTTTGTCCTTTTCTAATTTTAAACTAGAAATTCTTTGAAATACGTGCAGTAGGTGCCCCATTGAAGCTTATTGCAGGGTTATCTGTTCATATGTCTACATGGCAGTATAGTACGCCAAAGAATGGGGTAAACTACAACACACTAAGCTCCATCCTGCTACAACTTGACTGTTAGCAGTACCCAAGCTAGCTCGAATAGTTACACTACAGTGGAAACCCTTTTATCCACAGGAGAAAAAGAATTACTTTGATTTTAGTCTTCGGTAATTTGTCCAGGTCTTTGTAGAATTTAGGTAATAGAAACGCCATCTATACCATTTAACTATCATTAACATGTAATCTTTTGTTAGGTGTGGATAGAAATGTAGAGCTCCAGGGTCAATCTTCTGAGAGTTAAGGGTCCATATCCCATCATCTCGTTCAAGGTTACTGGAACTTTGCATTTAAGTACCGTCAAACTTGTTTGTCTTTTTGTAAAGTAAACAAAAATGTGTAAAAACTGAGTGTATGGTTTCTTATAAGCCTGTTAGCCAAAGTATTGTGATGAAAACTGCATTGAAAAAGGAAGTAAAGTATATATGTAAGTGCGAGTAGAGTGGTATATGGCTAGAATGTCTGACAGCTTGCAAATGCTTGGGAAAAGTCTTGAATAACAGTAGGTTGCATTAACACATGATTACAGCGAAGCAATGTTGACATAAATTAACCAACTGGGTTTGTACAGAGTTATAATTGCAGCATAAGGGTATTTTTGTTGAATCTTTAAGGCAAAAATCTTTATTCAATGTATTAATATGAGAAAGCATCCATGAATTTATCAATTTTATTTGTGCACCCCCCACCCAAATTTGTAATGAAGTTTCTAACTTACCTTGGATTTTTCTCCTAATTTTCTTTCCTTTGATGTCTTTCTCTTACAAGCAGGAGCAACCATCAGGGTAACAGGTATCTTGACTATTTACCAATCTTGTATGTGATCTCCATTTGTTTAAGCAGAAAGATGTATGATTTTTTTTGCTTCATACATCTACAATCTCACCCCATTAAAAACCACCTGTCCATCTTAATTGTCTGCTGTGCCATCAAATTTGCTTTCTTTTTTAATATACTAGATATTTATTTATAAGCTGCCGTCCCCAAAAGAGGCTGAGGGCTGACAGAAGTCATCTTGAGACTTTATTTGCTAGCACTGTATGACTTAATTGTTTCACAAAATTAGATTTAATCCTTACACTTTTGTATTCAGTGGTGATTAATATAAGTTATTTTGTAAAAGCAAGTAGGTCTTAGAAATAGCATGTAACAGAGAGAGTTTTGATGCAGCTGCTTCCATGAAGTTCATTTATGAGAACCAGGACAAAAGCAAGCTCTACAGAAGTTATTTCTATGGAGTAAAATAGCTAGTTTCTGACTATATAAAAATGGAGACAATTTTATGTGAGCCAGTCTAAGGAAGGTATTTATTTTGAAGACTCTCCAAATAATATTATTTTAAATATTTTAGTTAAAATTTTAAAGAGCGAGTAGTGGTGGAGTTTTTGGACATCATAGAATTAAATTACTTACTTGCTTAATCAACCTGGAATAAAATATCCTCTGCCAAGCAGTTTTCAATTGACATTTCCTATTTGTAGATAGTTGCCACATCTCCCATGATAACCAATTGACTTTTTTACAAATCACATCTTTGCATTTTGAGCTACCCTATTTAGATCTATATATCTATATATATCTATATCTATATATATCTCTATATATAAATATAAAATAAATCTATACACAAAGCGATATTTTTATTATTAATAATTTGTTATCAATATTTGCTAGGCCTGTGCTAGAAGCTTTTGCTGGCAAAGCAATGTTGCTTAGTGTAACACTGAACAAAGAACTGGTAGTTGTCATTTTTATGGCCAGAAACTGCCTGAATTTAGGCTTTTATAAATGAAAATAATATACTAATAACACTAATTTTCCTTTCATTGTGATACTTGATATTGCATTATAACATCACACATTTTCTAAATAATGGAACCAGAATATTTTACGCTTCTTCTGTGCTGGGATATCTGTTGCTTAGAATGCAGCATATTGGCCCTAGTTATTCAAATGTTAAAGCATAAATGCTTAAAATGTTTGAAATGTGGTACACAGTAGTGCTGCTGGATGATTCAGATAGTTTCATGAAGTATCCAGGTTGCATCAACATAATAAGAGAAACACTTTTATTTTGTTTACAATAACTAGACATTTTTTTCCATTATGGATTTAGTAAAGAAGTAGGTTGGGTTTTTTCTTTTTCTTTTTTTTTTTTTTTTTTTTAAGGAATAATATGTTGCCTGGTCAAGAAACATCTGTTCTACCACAGGTGCATTGTATAAGCAGACTCCACTGAAGCCTCTGTTTAAGTCCCAGAGCTTCTGGTCTTGTCATACATGGTGAGAAATAGGTGATAGTAAGAATCTTAAAAACAAACTGAAATTTGACTATTAAGCACCTTATTCTCTTTCCAGATTAAAGCAAATGGAGCCTGTTGCATTAAACCTGAAACACAGTTAAACAATGACCCTTTTGAAGATCTGTCACTTGATCTGCTTGCTGCATCAAAGATTCAGACATCTGTTCGAACATCACCTGCTCCAACTTTGAAACAAAAGGAGTTGATTCAGTTGCCTTCTGCAGCGCAAAGCAGTGTTAATACTTTGAATACTGTAGATTGCATGCCAGCAATGCCTCCTATTCCAACCTATAACAGATCCCAGGAACATGTGCGCAGCTCTCCAAACCCATTTGTTACTGGACTGAATTGCACAAATCCTTTCACTGAAAGAACGGTGTGTGCTGGAAACTTATTTAAAACTGAAACTCAAGAACCTGAAGTAACTTCACAGCTTCGAATAGAAGGATCTGCCACTTATAATTCTTTCCCCTCTCTAAATGCTCCAAGTCATAGTAAAGGCAAGCCAGCATGTTCTGTTAGTACATTTGAAGATGATTTTTTTTTGCAAAGTAAACCATCATTAGGTAAAAACACAAATTCAAAAGGATGGGTAACATTTGAGGAGGAAGAGGATTTCAGTGTAAAGATGAAGTCATCTAAGTGTGTTACAGAATTAAAGAGGGTTGGCTCCAAGAAACCTGCTGGCTTGCCAGACTTACTGGGCACTGAACAAAATACATTTCTTGGTTCAGACTTTACCTTTGATAATAACTGGAATAAAAGTTCTACTGATTCCTTCTATATGATGCCAGCAGGAAGACCACCTGCACCTCCTATACCATCAAGAATAACCAGCAACAGGTCCCCTGTCAATCCTTTTGCCTCGCTAGCACCTAAGGGGTTGCCAGCCCAAGATTTTACTGAGAGATAGACCTTCAGACAAAGTTTGTTGCTAGGTATATCCACAAGAATAATTGGGCATTGAGGTTATTCTGCATGCAATAATTTAATTGTGAAATGCACTGAACCTTAACTCTATTCATGAGCAACCACTACTTGTGTACACATTTGGAGTATGTATATATGGTAGGGCATAAAAAATTGCCCAGGATTATTATAAATTCAGCTATAGTCATTTCAAAGGATGGAAGAATGGATTATGTAATAATCCCAAATGCTTTGGTTTAGGAAGCATTTTCCTTTCTGTTCCCCTCAGATTTCAGGATATTAAAGGCTTCCCACTTGTAGGCTGTCTGGTCCCCTTTTACTGTTTGGTAACTGATATTTATAAGTATTTACCAAAGAGCTGCCAAAGTTTAATCAAAATTGAACCTTGACAGGTATTGTCTTGAAATTGTGTATTGTATAACAAAGGCTGTGGAGGTTTGTAGGGCTTACTTATATTTAAATCTCTGGGGCACAAACTAAAATGATTTACTTTCAAAATAAAGATAAAACTTTTGTATTAATATATTAATTTTGTGTCAAAGCATTTCTGCTATGGATGCTCATAAATGTTGTGACATGTTTGTTTATGTTAACTCAGAATAATTCTCTAATATATAGTCTCATATTTGCATTTATTACTCTTTTTTAAAACATCTTTTTTCCAAAAAAAATTGGAAACCAAGTCTTCCCCTTCCCTCCCCTACTCCCAAAGTCTTTCTATATTTTGCTAATATTTAAAATCAAATAGTATAGTTCAGTGTTAAATCCCGCCCCCCTTCTAGTTTTGGCATCTATCATCCCAGGAGGGCTTTCTCATTTTCTAGAAAGACCTGGGTAAGGGAATAAGCAGTTATGCAGTGACTTCAGGATAAGGAGAGATTCTAATATGTAAGTTTAGACACAGTTTGTCCAATTTTCCCTCTCGCTGCTGTAATTACTGCCGTACCTTTCAAACCTTGCCTTTGGCAGGGAAAGCAGGATATCAGCAATGGTCTGAGCTGAACAACTCTGTTCCCTCAGTCTTCTCAGTGTGCTTAATCAGCATCCCATCCTCTGCCAGAAGGTGCAAACACCACATTCTGTTGCTTTGAGGTTATGGAGGCTAAGACTTTGTTGCATCTTTTTGCATATTATGCTGTAAAAATACATACAACTGGTCCTGCTTTCATGGTTTTCTGAAGTGCACAGTATTTGAATAAAATATGATATTTTGGTATAACGAGGGAATTTCAAATGAAACCATTTCTTCAGCAACACGTATACTAATTAAACTGTTATGCTTAGTCACTGTATCTCTTTATCACATGACTTTAGATACAAAGTTATGCATTTCCAGCAAAAAGAGAACGCATTGAGAATTTTGTCATGAGCTCTGGAAGGGGAAGTGCCATATATGCCTGCCCTTATTGGCTTATTAGCAAACAAATGAGGCTGGTTGCCCAACATTTGTAAGTGAAATACTGCACACTAACATATTTATAGCAGCAAAACTACAATTATGATACTTTTTCTAAATTATCAACTGCTATCAAAATATATTTATAGAAATAATCCACTCTAACTGTATGCAGTTAGCCAAGAACTGCTGTTGGATAGAGAAGTGAATATAGTAAGTTTTTATATTGTGCTTTTTTCCTGTTCAGGTCATTAAAGAGTACTTGTACATTTTAAACAGCAGTGGTACTATGATAAGCTTTGTGCTTCAATATGTCAAATAACTAGTTTAAACTGTTGCTGTTAACATCTGTGTGATTGGTGTTTTGGTATATTCTTACACTGCAAAACAGTTTTGTTTTGGAAACGTTGCTTGTGTAATCTGAAGTTCTGTGATGAATATGTTCGCTGAATATGTAATTACAGTGATAACAAACTACTGTCTAAAATGTACTTAATACGCAGCACCCTAACACTTTTTTTGAGATTACAGTTTGCCAGCAAAGTACTGCAAAAATCACAAAGACTATAAAAAGTATAGTGTGTATATATAGCTAAACATTGTAATGTGTATTAAAGAAAATAATTACTAGCAGAAACTAAACATATTGAGAAATCAAATTAGAAATGCTGAACATTTCCATTAATTCTGTGTTCTCTGTGGTTAATTGCTGTTAACTGTAACAAGTTTAATTGCTTGTGGCACATACTTATGATTGTATACTTAAAGAAACAAAACAAAACAAAAAAAAACCCTGCAGTATTAAAATTCAACAGTGTACAACATTCCGTATATATCCTGTGAAATGCGGTGTTGTATTAATGAAATAAATATACCTGTCTTTAAGGGGTTTTTCCTTTCTTACCTTAGGTATGTATTCCTGTGGGCCACAATACCATTAGCACATGAAAATACTCCCATAAGGTAGGGAAGTACTGTTATCCCTATTTACCAGTTGTAAAAATGGGAGTGGATATGACATGTAACCTTATAGGGACCTACCGAATTTGGGGCAGATGCCCACTGATTTCATAATCGGAACACAGCTCCTGGTGCCATTTTTGCAGGCTGAGCGCAGTGCCCTGCCCCTCTTCCCCCACACCCCTGGCCAAGGGTCCCTGGAAGTCCTGCTTTTTCCATGAGATTGTCAAATGGTCTCAAACTGTGGTTTGCTAATGCGCCAATGGTTTAATCCCCTGATCATGCCTGTGGAAGCCATTAGTTGATGTGTTGTTATTAAGCAGTCTAAGCACCTAATTAATCTCTAAAATGAAATATTAAAATAATGCTATGGATACCATGAATTGCAAGTAATACCAACTATATATACTTAATCAAACCCTAAAGAAATATCTTATGAAAATAAAGCCCAATGATCTCATAAGGTCCATTCCAGCCCTAATGTCTATGAAATCTAAGCTATACTATGCACAAGATAGTATTAGTTACAATTCTACTATATAGACTTGATTAACCGACATTATAAAAAGGAGTTTACTGAAACTGAATACTAACTTTAAGACAGATAGTTCAGGCTTTGTATTAAATGCAAGCATGCTGCACCCAGCCACAGTGGCTAGAGACAGTCTGTGGGGGGAACACTTGTCCATACGCTGAGATGGCATGCTCAGCATTCACTGAGTTTGGAATGGTGGGGCAGCTCTCTTGGTTTGCCATGCTCTCTTCCCCCATCCTGGGATTGCTTTCTATAGCTGAGAGTCACAGCTCAGCAAAGTACCTGGTTGGGGTCCAAAATGCTCTATGAACCAGCTAGACTTTTGTGGGTAGTCACTTGATTTTGAATGTCACCCTGCCCTAAGAAATTGTGAAGCTTGAACATGCACTGTGTGCATGGTGTGATATCCAGTTCCTTGCTCACTAACTGCTGGTAGTGCTGCATATGCTTGGTGTGGTAATAGACCATGTTGAACCAGGAATTCCACCATATGAGCATAGGCCCTGGTGGCAGCGGCACAGTGCTATGTGAGTCCCCACTTTCATTGGCGATGAATTTCCTGTACCTTATGACCTGGATGGTGCTTGAAGGCTTTCTTGGGGAAGATCCCAGGCTCTCTACCTCAAGGAACTGCATGCCAGATTTCACTTACTAGGGACAGAATGTGCACATTACAGGTGATGTGAACAGATTGGGCAGCATTCCTTGGAGCACATCAGAGAAAGCCCTTGACATGTCCATGGCAGTACCAGACAGGAATGCTGAGACCTTGTTAAAGTCTATACCATTGCTGACAATCACCTTCATGATGGCTTGGGACACGGTAGAAAAATTGACAGACGTGAGGCAGACCGGCTCAGTTTGAAACACAGGCAGGTCCTGGTTGGTCCAACTCCCCTGTATAAATGAAATGTGCAGCACGTGGGTTGGTGGCTTCATCAGCCACAATGGAAAAGGGATGATACTCTGCCAAGATAGCCTTTGTAGACCATACATGTGAAGCAATTACTGCAGGAAGATAGTCCTGGTGAAGCTTATTGGCACATGGAAAACTGCCAGCATTTGACACATTTTGGTTCAAGTAGTGCCTTAATACACTCTGGGAAATTATGCAATTATGCGCCCATGCAATTTTGTGCATAAAAGACATGACCATGCATAATTGCATGATTTAACTACAGAGGCTTTGTGCCTCCACCTCTGCAGGGCTCCTGGCATTCCAGCTAGGAGCCCCATGATGTGGAAGCAGAGCCATGTGACTGGACAGCTGGGTAAGTGGGGAAGGAAGTTCCTGTTTGCAGGGGAGGTAGGTAGGTAGGTAGGTGTGTGGTTTGTGGGTTGGTATGGGCTGTGCACTGTTGGGCCAGGCAGGCTCCATTCTGCATGGGGCTTCCAGCACTCCAGCAAGAAGTCGTGGAGGCGAGCAGGAGCCCACCCAACCTAATGGCATGCAGCTCTGTCCCTCCATGTGTGGCTTCCCGCTGGAGTGCTAGAAGCCCTGCATGGAAGGCCAGCTCAGCCTGATGGTGCGTGGATCAGGAGCCTTGCTCTATCAGGCTGGGTGGGAAGCTGCACTTGGAGGCACAGACTCATGCACCATTGGACTGGGTGGGCTCCTGCTTGCCTCCACATAAGGTTTCCCGCCGGAGTGCTGGAAGCCCCCCATGGAGACATGGAGTCTCCCCAGCACTCCAGCAGGAAGCTGCATGTGGAGGCAAGCAGGAGCCTGCCTGGCCCGAAAGCACATGACTCCGTACCTCCATGTGTGGCTTCCCGCCTGGCCTGATGGCGCATGGCTTCTGCCTGCCATGGCCGTGAGTGCTCCGAGGGCCCCCTGACTGCTGCTACTGAGCTGCCACTGCAGGGGGCTGTACACCATGGGGAGGCAGGGTGGGGATGTGTGGTGAGGGGGCCTACACCCACCACAAACCCCACACACACCCACACCCCTTCACAACCCTTCCCACAAACCTCGTAACCCTCCCACAAGCCCCACATATTCTCATACCCGCACTCCCACAACAACCTCCCCTACATACTCGCACCCTTTCATAATTCTGCCCACAAACCCCACACACACACACACCCTCACCCCACACCTGCCCACATCCCCCCCACACACCTATACTCTTTCACAACCCTGCCCACAAACCCTATACACACACACAAATCCCCTCCACAAACCCACCCCCCTACACAATATATAAGATACACTATGCAAACATGTAAATCAGGGCAAAAATATATTTTTGAAAAAAAAATTAAAATGTGTATAGCAGATGTTTGATTTTAGTATATGAGTTGAGTTCCACGATGGCACCCTCTGCTTCCAAAAGGAGTACTTCTGGGGGCAGGGGGAGGATCTTCCAGTGATGGAGGTCAGGGGCTAGCGGGTAGGACTTCTGTTCTGAAGATGGCAATCAAGGGGTAGGGCATCTGTCAAGGGACAGGGCTACTTTTGCAGCCCTTGACAGCTCACTGGAAGTCATTAAGTGGCCCTCCAGCCAAACTAATTGCCCATCCCTGACACACTTGTCTCCAGAGCTGTGTAGCCCCTATTGTATGACAGGTGTCATCTGCTTAGGTTTCATTTTTAGTTCCTCAGCCTTAACATCAAATCAAGCAGCACAGAAGAACAATGAAAGTGGTCAGATCATGCTGCGGGTCATAGTTTCATAGTTGGTAGGGTCGGAAGGGACCTGAGGAGATCATCTAGTCTGACCCCCTGCCATGGTAGGAAAGAGTACGGGGGTCAAACGACCCCAGCCAGATGTTCATCCAGCCTTTTTTTAAAGACCCCCAGCGTAGGAGCCAGCACCACTTCTTTTGGAAGCTGGTTCCAGGTCCTAGCCGCCCTGACAGTGAAATAGTACCTCCTAATGTCTAGCTTGAAACTACCCTCAGCTGGCTTGTGTCCGTTGTTTCTTGTAACTCCTGGGAGTGCTCGGGGGAACAGGGACTCTCCCAATGCCTGCTGGTCCCCCTTGACTTATTTATAGACTGCCACTAGATCCCCTCTCAGCCTTCTCTTTTAGAGGCTGAACAGGTTCAGGTCCCTCAGCCTCTCCTCATAGGGCCTGCCCTTCTGCCCCCTGATCATGCAGGTGGCCCTCCTCTGGACCCTCTCCATGTTGTCCACATCGCTCCTGAAGTGTGGTGCCCAGAACTGGATGCAGTACTCCAGCTGTGGCCTGACCAGTGCTGCATAGAGGGGGAGGATCACCTCCTTGGACCTGCTTGAGATGCATCGGTGGATGCACGACAAGGTATGGTTGGCCTTCCTGACCGCGTCCCCACTTTGTCGTCCCATGTTCATTGTGGCATCAATGATGACTCCAAGATCCTTTTCTGTCTCGACACTGGTGAGAAGGGAGTTCCCCAGCCTGTAGGTGTGCCGCTGGTTCTTCCTCCCCAGGTGCATTACCCCTCACTTGTCAGTGTTGAACCCCATCCTGTTCTCATGGGTCCATGCCTGTAACCTGTCTAGATCCGCTTGCAGCCTGTTCCTTCCTACTAGCGTACCCACTTGACCCCACATCTTAGTGTCATCAGCGAATTTGAACAGGGTGCTTTCTACCCCCTTGCCCAAGTCACTGATGAAGATGTTGAATAGTGCGGGCCCAAGGACCGAGCCCTGGGGAACCCGACTGCCCATGTCCCTTCAGGTCGAATAAGACCCGTCCACCACCACCCTCTGGGTGCGGCCCTCCAGCCAGTTAGCGACCCATCTGACCATGTAGGCATCAACACCACTGTTTCCTAGTTTCTTACTGAGAATGGGGTCAAGGAAGAACCCAATTTCTTACTGAGAATGGGTCAAGGGAGCACTGATCAATTGTGCCAGAAAACGCCATGAGAAAGGTCCCACATTGCAAATATAGTAGCAAAAGAGGAAGTAAAAGATTTTCCACAACAAGTTTTTGAAGATGGCAGAAAACTGTTTTGCTAAATGTGCAATGTTGTTCTGGATTATCAGAGGAAATTGACAATTGCAAACTCAAGTGTCAAGAACAGTGGTGCAATTCCAGGAGGTTACCAGCTTCTGGTTAGGTATCTTACAGATGTCTACAACATTGAGAGAAATTAATGACAAAGTGAAAGATAACTGTGTGTCAGTTATATTCAGTGAAATGACTGATGATGAAGGCTGTTATGTACTGACCATTTTACTCATGCCATTGGTGAGAGATGCTACTGGTAGGGTCATGCGGAAAATAAATCACAGCACTGTGTCTTAAGCAGTCATTCAGACTGCATAGTTATGAACTTGCTTACAACGATGTGGTTCTCTTTGACACGGATAATGTGGCATACATGAACAAAGCTTACACAACTGTACTGTTTGGGCTGTTTCCCAATAGCATCCACATAATGTGCCTTGCCCACATAATCAATCTGGTGGTGGAAAGTTTTGGCAAGCCATCCGAGGATGCCAGTGCAATGGTAAGAGCTTTCTCACAAATGTTCTATATGGCAGGTGGCAGGAAGATGAGGTACTTAAATTACAAAGTTCCCAGTATGACAATGGCACCAAGCCCAGTGCCAACTAGATGGAACAGCTGGTTTGCTGCTATACAGTACCATGCAAAGCACTTTCAACATTATCATGGCTTTGTGGAAGAAGAAATAGCCATGTGTGGCAACTTGCCACCACATTCATTGCAGGAACTTGCGAAAAAGCTTTCAGATGAAGCCCAATGTTTGATGCTGAAAGCTGCCTTGCATTTCATCAATGAAATGTGCAAGCCAATCATTGGCCTAATGAGTACATTTGAAAGCCAGTGACCCTGCATTCTCTTTGCCTTTGAGAAAATGGAGGAACTTCTGTTTTCTTGAGAGAGATGCTCAGTTTTCAGAGGAAAGCACCCAAAAGTTTCTCAGGGCTGAAAATGTCAACATTGTAACAACTGAGCAAAGCAGCAAGTTGGTGCACCTGTTCCCTTCAGCTGCTGACAATTCAGCTGAAAAGCTGAAAAAGGACATCAGTGTTACTGAAAGCTGGCAGCCTGCAAATAAACTGCTGAAATGAGTTAGAATTTTCAGACCCAGAAGAGTTCCTGTAATGTCTCATATCAAGGAGGGCTATGCTTCAATTCCTGGCTTCAGTGATGTTTCAGCACAGGAGTTTGCTTTGTATACTGGGAAGGTGGCACCCAACATGATCCAGGGTGCTCTACAGTCAGGGGAAATTGATATTGCCCTGTTTTGGTCATCTATGGCTCATCTTCCACAATTGAAAAAAATAGCTTTTAGATGTATACATGCTGTAACAAACACAGCTGATGTAGAGCTCAGCAACTTATTTTCCTTTCCAGCTGCAGGCATTCTCTTTCAGAAGACAAACCAAAAGAGTGGGTCTTCCTTTATTTCAACCGTGGAACTGAGAAAGACTTCAGGTTAACAAATACATTTTTGTTTTAGTATTATCGATGCTTTATTTAATTCTTCTTATTATTGTTGTTATTTATTGGACTTATTTTGTTGGTATTTTGACAAGTACTGTACTGTGTGAAGAACCCAATATAACTGCAATAATTTTGTTGCATTGCACAGAAGGACTCTTAGCATTAATTTAATTGATTTTGTTTTGAACTTGGACTTTGAAAAGAAATGAGTGTCTAATTTACTGGAAAAGGAAAAAAAAAAGAGTAATTTTGCTGAATATTAGACGATCTAATCTCGGTATAACTGTGATAGGCAAGTTTGCTTTTACCCTGAAATAAAATAGTTTTCTGTAGCATATTGTTAGGTTAACAATAATTTAGATTATTAAAAAGTATTAGCCTTGTAGCTAAACACGAGGCATGACCTGTGGCCTAGCAATGCTGCTGACCACAAGGCAGAATGATAGCTAAGCCAGCCATTTTCTTATGCCAAGTGCCTTAACTATTTTTTTTTTTTTTTTTTAAAAAGCAAAAATTAAATCTGTGTACTGAGTACCAGTTGCAGCTAGAAGTGAGATAAGATAAGGCGGGGCCCAGAAGAAAGAAGATGGTACAGCGGCGTACAGGAAAACAGATTGGAATGTGTAAGATAACACTAACTTTTTTCTTTTTGGAAAAGTACTGATATTTGTAATGCACCATGTAAGGAGATGATTACCATAAGTATTGCATATTCAATAAGCTTGTAGTTTTCTTTGTTAGAAACAGTATAAAAGACGGCCCCACCTTTCAGTGGGGGCCATTTTGCCTCTTTGCTGGTTTATGGTCATTTGCTCGAGCAAATAAACCGCAGTTAACCCTTTACCCGTGTTGTCTGGACTCGACGCGGCTAGACAACGGACTCTAGGGAGTTTTCTCCCGCGACATAACAAGTCCTTATCGTTTTAATTTAAAAAAGCATACCTGCTGGGTCATATTTATTTTTTGTTCACAGAATGGTACTAAAGATTCTGTGTTAAGAAGTGTTGTATAAATACAAAGTCCCTACATATATTTCTAAAGGTTTAAATAGTGTTATATTTAGTTTACTTTGTTAAAAAAAAAAGTAATGTTTTATATAATTGAGTTTTTCTGCACATAATTTTGAATTTTTATGCACATAATTCCCTGGGGTGCACCTTAACTTTGAGTAATCAAATTTCTCCACCATGAAAGCCTCCCTGAGGGAAAATGCTGCCCCTTGCTTTGCCAAGCTGCTTTCTCTAGTCCTTTTAAAACATGGAGAACATGGTCACTTGCTTCTTGCTCTGACCCTCAGCCTCTACAGCAGCATTGCTCTTCATGGCTAGGGACAGACATTACACATAAACCAGTCTAAGCGACCAGAAACTGGCTAATGACCCTCTTTCCTTTTTCATGGTCTGGATGTTCTATTAACCAAGCTATCCTTTCTTCTGCAATTCTGCTCTCTGTTAGTTGCTTCTAGTAACATAGCCAGTGGTGACACATCGGGGATGCATGGGCACCCTCGGAGACTGCCGGTGCACCCCCTGATAGGCTCAGCTATCATTTTAAATCCGTAGCCTGTGCCTCTGCAGCTGGGAAGCGGCAGCTCTTGCAGCCTCCCAGCCACCGAGGCGCGCAGTGCATCGTGCGCTGGGAGACTGCAGCTGCTGCAGCCTCCCAGCTCTGGGCCTTCCCCACAGCTGCCAGGGCTCAGTCCTGCAGCCAGTGAGACTCAGCCCTGGCAGCACATGGACGCTGGTGGGGACTGAAAGTCTCACCAGCCGCAGCACTTGGAGCTGTGGGAGCTTGCTCTTTGATGGTACAGGGGGACCCCAAGATGGTAATCCCAGCAATAAGGTGTGATAGGATCTGATGCTGGATCCCACATGTAGCATGGGTGTGGCTGCACATGTGCAAGCAGGCCAGGCAGCTGCAACACGTGAGGCAGGAGGTGTCCTCGCCCCCTCATGCTCGGAGCTGCCGCGTAGAGCTTTGAGGCGCCAGACCCCCTCATGCCGTGCCGCAGTAGGAGCGCTGCCCCTTTAAGAGCCTGCCCTCTATGACAAGCGCATTCAGTTCCACCCCCCAGTCGCTCGGCTGAAGTGGGGGGGGGGGGGGCGCGGCGGGAGGGGGGGGGGGGGGGTGCAGCCGGAAGTGCTTCCGGGCTGGGGTCGCGCAGGCGCAGCGAGGAGGAACGTGGCCTCGTCGGGACGGTTCCATCCGCTCTCCGCGTATTGTCCCCTCCGCCCCGCACTGTGGTACAGCCCAGTGAAGGCGGTGGCTGACCGTCCTGCGGGCGGTGCGCGTGCGCAGCTGTTGGTTTCCAAGGACGCGGGGTGGTTGCTAGGGGGGAGCGGCGCGCAAGGCCAGTAACTGCCGGCCCGGCCGCAGCCATGGTCCGGCTGCACGTGAAACGGGGCGACGAGAGCCAGTTCCTGCTGGACGCCGCGGCCGAGGCGCCGCTGGACGAGCTGACGCGCCTCGCAACCGCCATCTACAATGGGAGGCTCAAGGTGCAGCGGCTTTGTGCAGGTACCGCCGCGCTGTGCCCGGCTCGGCCCGCCCCGTCGTCGGGGAGCACGAGGTTCCCTGGTGCACAGGCCAGATCTGTGTTCTCTGCTTGCGGGCCTCCCGGCAGGCCCAGACGTTTGGCAGCGCGGGAGCAGCGGCAGGCTCAATTGCTGCTCCCCTGTTCCCCACTTTCCAGGCTCAGGGGAGCCCTGTGAGCT